>NC_135217.1:27124810-27292310 GCF_052324685.1 Brachyhypopomus gauderio
ATCTTTCCTCAAGGCTTTCAAGGCAAACCACTCCTCACTGCCCTTAAGTTCTGCCAGAAAAACCTGAGCAGGGACCAAGGGAGAGAAATAGACAAACAGACCAGAGTGAAAGAAAACACACACACACACACACACACATCCATGAAATATGAAGATTTGATGGAATAGTGTTTGTTTGGTCTATTCTTGTGGAGATAGTATTTAATAATAGAAGGGCAAAAGGACAGACATGTAAAAATGATAAGACACAGAGTCAGTGCGTGTGTGGAGGACGCGGGAGCAGTGTGACGGGGAAGACTCTACCTTGCCAAAGGCTCCCTTGCCCAGTACACTGTGGAAGGTGAAGTGCTCCGCAGTGATGAGTGTCTGGTGGCTGATCCGGGACAGGGGGCGAGGACTCGAACCCTCACACAGACCACCATATGGAGACACGTCTACAGAGATATACAGTACATTTTTACACATCCAGACTCACCTGGCTGACTTGGGTGAGTGCCTCAGCCAGTAGTTTCTGGCTGATGCTACACAGATTAGCCACTTTAGATTGGCACTTGTGATGAACATTCATGCCACAGTCCGAGGACATTTTGACAATCAGAAACACAAAGACATACACATATTCTAACCCAACCCATGCACGTAATCTCTCGCTCACCCTCACACTTTCATCTCCAAGAAGAAACATTTGAAGTGAAGCTTAAATCAAAATATATTAATAGTTGTAAGTTCAAGTGCATATAGTTATTTTTTTGTAATAATTTTTTTCCATCATTGGGTGAATTACAAAGGCAGCCCTGCTCTTCCCTACAGAGATACATGTGACACCATATGCCCTGTGGCAGGAGACGCCAGAAGTAATGCAAAGCGTAAGCTCAGAGGGGATAGAGCTTTTTCCATTGCTGCTCCTAGATCAGCGTTTCTCAAAGTGAGAAGCCCCACTAGTGGGGCGCATGGGTATTGCAGGTGGGGCGCAAGCAATTGGAAGAAATGAACCTTTTTAAGTTCTGAACCGTTTTAATGCCTGTTCGTCTTGCATAAGCCCCGGATGTTTAAAATGTCTGCGGAACAGTGTGAACCAGGGCTAGATTCGGCCCTTTAATGAATTTGTACCGGTCCAATTACATTCGCCACCCCCCCATTTGTATTTTATTACCATTTTGTTTGGGTTATATGGGACAGGTGGGGCATGGAATAAACAACCTACCAACCTACCACTGCATGTTAGACAAGCCCCTTCACTGCCCATTTTTAAAACAAGTCTTAAAACTCACTTTAATTCATTGGCTTTAAACACAGCATGAGACTGTATATTTTTAGTTTTTACTGCTTTAGTTTAATTCTTTGATTTGATTCCTTTTACCGCTTTAGTTAATATTTTTTATCCATTTTTTGTTATTATTTGTTTTATTTCTAATGTTCTATTCTTATGTACAGCACTTTGTTTCGGCTGCCGTTCTTAAAGTGCTCTATAAATAAAGTTGAGTTGAGTTATATGAAAATAACTATTGAACATGTTGATATCAGCAAATTACAATATGTTAACTTGAGATTCACCTAGAGATGGGTTGTAGGAGACCTCAATCTGATCAAGGACAACGGGGAGGTCCTCCTCCCAGTCCTCCTCCAGAACGCTGTTATTCAAAGGTACTACTGCAAAAATGATTTTTTCAAGAAGCCATAATTAAATATTACATGAAAGTAACAGGTGAATGTTTTTCATCTGAATTGTGTTAATGTGCGCTTGTCTGATATGAATAGCTATTGAACACGTTGATGTCAGCAAATTATGAAATATGTTATCAAATTGATATTCTGTATGAATGTGTCTTGGTCACCTAGAGATGGGTTATAGGAGTCCTCAGTCTCGTCCAGGAGAACGAGGAGCAGCTCCTTACAGGCCTCATCCAGAATACTGTTATTCAGAGAGACCTCAATCTGATCAAGGCCAACGGGGAGGTCCTCCTCCCAGTCCTCCTCCAGAACGCTGTTATTCAAAGGTGCTACTGCAAAAATGATTTTTTCAAGAAGCCATAATTAAATATTACATGAAAGTAACAGGTGAATGTTTTTCATCTGAATTGTGTTAATGTGTGCTTGTCTGATATGAATAGCTATTGAACACGTTGATGTCAGCAAATTATGAAATATGTTATCAAATTGATATTCTGTATGTGTCTTGGTCACCTAGAGATGGGTTATAGGAGTCCTCAGTCTCGTCCAGGAGAACGAGAAGCAGCTCCTTACAGGCCTCATCCAGAATACTGTCATTCAAAGGTGCTACTGCAAAAATGATTTTTTCAACAAGTCCTAATTACATATTACAATGTTTTTTAGCTGAACTGTGTTAATATAAGCATTAGATAAGCAGTAGATATATGCGACATATAGCCTGGTGCGGCTTATACAACATTTTCCATTAAAAAAAAACTTGGTAGGTGCGGCTTATATTGAGGTGCGCTCTATAGTCCAGAAAATACACAACCCATAAAAAATCCCTTTAAAGACTTTTTCTAATCAATAAATATACAAAGCCAAGCAGAAAGACACAAATGTAATTGAATCGTTATTATTTTATTTATATTGAGACTATCACTATTTGTGGACCTAGGTTTGTTGGTATGTTGCCATAGCAACACCACTGACTTCATAAAAATGAACCTGTCAAATTATCAGATTCTTTTTCTATTTTTCACTTATTGGTTTTACCAATAAACACCAAATTCAGCTGTGTTAAAAGAACAAAATAAGCCCCAAAATATGCCCCAAAATAAGGTGTCACCATTGTACTCATTTACTCACTCAAGCCATGGGTGTTGTCGGTCTCCTGTTTTAATTCTGTTCCTCCGTATACCTCCTCTGTGTCTGTGTCCAAATCTTCTTGGGTGCCACAGCACCAGCACCAGAGAAAACTCCTTTTAATATCTTCCCACATCATTGTTTTTACACAGACTGATATGGAATTATACTGTACATGCAATTATATATATACCCTCATTTGTTGTGCCGTCGTTATGATGACAGAGCAGGTATTATGACGTCATGTGTATGTTGTATGTGTATGTTGCATGTTCTTCAAGAGGCTGTGCCTCTTGCCAGGCTGCCATTGCAAATAAGAAAGCTGTTCTTAATGATTTGCCTGGTTAAATAAAGGTTAAATAAAAAAATATAATATATAAAATAAAAAATAAATAAATGTGGAATTATGGGAATATATATATATATATATATTTTTTTTTTTTATTGAAGTAAAAAAATAATCAATTACAATAAAAATGGCATCAAGATAAAGTACTTTTACCAGTTTGAACGTAGACCACAACAGGTTATTACAATATATTAAAATATAGAATATAAACAAATATTTTTAATATAAATAAACAAAAAAAACCCACAAGAGATATAACTTGTGGACGAGGGATCATCTGAAAGTTTTAGTTCATTAATAGTATGATACAGTTCTATTGCCTGTTTATTATCCATCAACTTCACAGATGCTAAAAAGTGAGCTCTTTTTGAAATGTGAGAAAGGATTGGCAAATCTTTTTAAAATGACATTTGTCACAGTCCTCAGTTTGACTGTGGGGACAGTTAGCGTGTGGGAGCTAGCGGAGAACAATACTGATAGCAGCATCGGAAGACCACTTCAAAAACACCGACGTACAACTCGACCGAAGTATTTCATCATGTTTGAGTCCATGGGCGGTTTGTTAATTAATCACCCTAATTAACAAACCGCCACTTTCTACAACTACCATGGTGGGCGCAGAGGAGCGGACAGGAGAGAGAGAGATGGATAAATCTCTGGTTAATATCACCTACGGTAATGATTTAACAGTCTTATCTCTTCTGTGAACGAGTGAATACAGCACGTACTCGTTCCAGCTGCAGCTCGGTCACTTAGGCTCATATATTCGGCGGATATTTGCGTTTCGCCGCGAAAGAAGGAAATAAAAAAACATTAAACAGGGCTCTCAAGTCTCACGCATTGAGCGTGTGACACACGCATTTGACCGTCTTCACACGCCACACTTCCGATTTCACACAGCGAGAAAAAAAAATCTAGTTTATTTACCTCCGATCCATATCTATCTACCTACATAAGTCATGTGACTGCCACACCATTTTAAGGTGAAATATTAGCAAGCTTCATGCTTTAGTTGTGGGAATATAAGCAAAGACGGGTGCGAGTTTCAAGTCATTTGTTGATGTGTTTAATTTGTGTTGTGCTTTAACCTTTTCTTACCTTAGCGCAGCGTGTTCGTTGATTGCAAAAGAAAACATTACCAGTCTTGTCTTTAGCCTTTTATTAAAAAATACACATATGCCTATTAATTAATTTAATACAGAGATCTCTGGAGAGCTCACATTACCTAATCATGTCACCCCATGTGCAGCTCTGAAGCTGTCTGCTCTCTTCACCATTATATATGCTTTCCTCTAAACATAGGAGCTGCACATTCCATAGTTCAACCTACAGCTGTCTCTATTCTGGAAGCGAGGTCTTACTACCTGGCCTCACCACATAAGGCCACAGTGAGCCTTCTCTTACACATCCCATTTTAGCCTACTGCAAACGCATGGAGTATTGGAAGTGGCACACAAGCGCTTACACCGTCATTCTAGCAACTTGATCCTTAATATAATGTAAGCAAAACATATAGTGATTAATAATAGAGATTTGATTAATACTTTATGACTATTCAAAATATATAAATTATGATAAGCTGTTGATTCAATACTGTAATGTAAACAAACTATGAAGGGATTAAGATGACAATCACAACATTTGCCACCATTATTGTCATGCTAGTGTAGTTTGTCTTTTGCATGGATGCAGTTTACAACTTTACGCCCAAAATTGTTTGCTGGTTATTGGTCAGATTTATCTAGCGTTCATGGCTAGATCTACCAATAGCATTGGAATAACCTTTTTTCTGTGCTTTTCTGGCCATTTGGCTGAAGTTGAGATTTAGTTCATTACCCCTTGCACCTGTAAAAGTTAGGTTTTCTCTGTTATATTGTACTTATCAGAGTGTACAACACTCTTATATTGTACTTATCGTACAATACTGTAACGTTCTGCACGGGGCAGAACAGGGAGGCGGACACAAACGCTGAGGAGAGCGAGATTTATTAAGGGAAATTCCATAGACAGAGTCGAAGTGACGGGCATGGGTCATAACGGGTAGGCAGTCAGGACACGAAATACGGACAGACATAGCGAACACAACAAGGAAGACTCACGGAACAGCAGCACTGGGGCGAACAGGCAAAACACAGAGAAAAACAAAAAGACCGACAACTAGACCTGGGAGACACAGGGACTAATATACACAGGACTAAACTAGGGACAGGTGATGACAATGACACAGGGGCGTGGTAACTAACAAGGGATTCATAAAACTAACGAGCAGGGCGAGACAAACAGGCAGGGAACACGGACATGAGGGAACCCAGAGTGACAGCTACGAGAGGGGGCGTTGCCCTACGTGACAAATACATAGACATATCCTCAATAATATTTGATAACCGTGACATTGTATATTGTGTTTATTTGTATGTTTGTTCACATAGTATATAACTGAACAGTATTTTTGACACTGGAGCAAAGACCAGTGCTTCAATAACTGACTACATACACAGTGTGGACTGAAGTAGGTGAATAAATATATATATATTTCCCAAACTATGATGAATTAAAATGTAGTTTGTTATGCTATTGTATTATCATTGTCACTGGCATTTAATTCCCTAAGTCACATTATCACATTAATAATGGCACTGCCAACATTAGTAACCAGAAGCCAGGGAGCTACTTGCTAGGGGTGTGGCGAGCCATGGTATTGGGTTAACGAGATGAAATTTTTCTTTAATATATTAATTTCAAAATTGAAATACATGATTGAAAATATTTTATTTGACTAAAACTCACAAAATGCAAAACAGCAGGTGAATTTTGTAAGTAATCATCTTGCAACAGATGTCAATAAATGTTTACTCTGGTTATGAATTATGTATGGTTCCAATTAACCATATGCAGTAAATACAGAACATTATGCAGGTACTGCAGTCGGTTTTACCATAAACTGAACAACTTCTCTCTTAAGACCTTTCCCTAATCTGAATTCTCTTTTTTTCCATTGGAACTTTGGCTTTATATTTAAAAATGCATAGGATGTGCCATTTTGCGACTGGAGCTTTTAGTGTTCAAGGTGCATGGATTTGACTGTATACTAATGTTTAGTTTTGAACCTGGTACAGGCTTGTCATCCTGTGTCTTGTTGCTCATCCTATAGTCAAAAACAAGTTTGGGATTCCCAGTGCATCTGAACTGTACATTTTTGATGAAAGTGACACGGCAGTGGAGGAAGACATCCTTCTTGAACTGATGGAGGCCAATCCTGACTTATGCCTGACAGTACGTGACAGTGAGTCTGATGAAGGTAGGTTTTGTTAGAATTTGCATTGTAGTCAGTATAATCATGCTACCAGCATTAGTTTGCAAATGTACGTTTGATTATAAGAATCCCATTCTTGCTATACAAAGCCACAGCTTGCTATGTCAAAGTTGTATATATTTTTCTGAAAAAAATTAACTTTGCAGTTTAGATTATTTTTCTTTCACTCCATGACCCAAAAGTGCATATTTGGTGTACTGTATTTTAACTGTAAATTACTGTTCATAAAATAATGACCAGTATTGTCACGTATGTGTCAGAGTACAAGAGGACATGTTTATTTATTTTTTTAAATTGCTTTTTCTTTAAAGGAGGATTCCGTCCCGTAAACAGAAGGAGAAGTATGCCCTGGGGATCATTACACTTTTTCCTTCACTGAAGGATCCTTTTTCTCCAAAGGGCTATGTAAGTTTAAAGTACTTATTTTCAGAAATTATACCAGTTTTACATAGAGACAGAACTCTTAAGTGTCATTAGGGGAAAGCATTGTGCTCAGTTTGAATAGAAGTGAATAGGGAAATTGACTTGTAATGTAACAATAGCTCATTGAGACACCAGGCAGGCTAAGCTAGTTAACATAGCAAGTAAAGTAGCTCAGTAAAGTTTATCAGATTTTAATCTGTGATAAAAGATCAATGAATGATGGAACTATGTCATTTTTTTTATTAACAGGAGCATTTCTATGATTGCGAAAAGAGCACAGGATATTTAGCATGGCGGCTGAAGACCATGTCCAGGAATAAATCTCAACAATCAGTTAAGGCAACCACAGTGTCACAAGCACAAGGAACAAATCACAGAAGATCAGTAGCATCAGTGCCTGAGCACCTTGATGGAGATGCCTGCCAGGAAGCTCTATCATTTCTTGTTCATTGTCATGATGAACCAAAAGTATTGAAGATGAAGATGTCCTTTGAACATCACCAGAACCTAGTGCATGACTCACAGAGAACGACAGATGTCCTAAAAACATTCCCACGTTTTTTAGATGTCAAAGGACTAGTGAGTTGTGCATTGGTTTTTAAAATCCAGGCTTTCATTTGGTTTGGCTGTTTACAGTGCATTGACCACTGATACATTTGTATGTGTATTTGATCAACAGCTGAATCAAGATTTTGTGCTGCTGTTTGGTGAGGAAACGTCCTCCAGGTTGCTTGAGAAGTGGGACACAACCTTCAAGCCGAAGGTTATCGAAGAGTCCAAACACCTGACTAAGTCAACCGAGCTGCACCGACTTCTAAATGCTGCTGAGAAACATGACACCAGTAAGTAAGATAGTCTTGGTATCTAGTCAGTTGGCTAGTGTTATGTATTTTTTATGTCTAACTGATGGCGAGTTATTGTTTGTGTCTCCCGCCTCATGCAGGCTTTAGAAGAGCTGGACTATCTAACGGCTCTGGATAATGATGGGAACCTGTCTGAGATTGCAGTGATTATGTCTGAGTTGCCTCTGGAACCGCAGATGGCTAAGAGTCTGCTGGCCTCCTGCGAGTTTGACTGTGCGAGTGAGGTGCTAACCATTGCTGCCATGTTAACAGGTAATGTCATTCATTCTAACAGGCAAGAATAATGTGTAAGCCAAGTATTTTCACCCCACTGTCTATCCATCTATACATGAACCATTTTGACAAACCACCTTATTATTGTTTTGTTTTTCTATACATCTGCATGTCAGTGACTACATCTTTCATTATAGTGTAACTAATTCATCTGTTTAGTTAGGAGAAAAGATCCTGGTACTGTTTAGTTTTTGTGTTTGGTTGTCAGCATCTTTTTAAACTAGACTCACACCTCAACTGGTAGTACAGGTAGGGCAAGCTAGGACAACACCTAGCAATGTCAGGGGTTTTATTCCTAGAGATATACAGCGTATGTTTGTACTGATATATGTAATTCATGTCAGTTGCTCTGAAAAAAGCATCTGCCAAATACGGAAAACTTAAATCACATTTTGCTATAACATACATTCTATTCTGTGGAGCGGTAGTAGGGCTGCCAGATATGAACATTGAGGTTACCTTCATTAGGACCGGCATTTTGACACCTTATTGAACATGTTGGTTCATGATAAAAAGACACATTTTTCACCCTGCTGTATAAACTGTTTCATCCAGATACTTCTCACTCTATGTAGCTCATGTCAGTGTTGCAGACATGATAAATTAAACTGACTGAATTGACTGAATCCATGGTTTATGAAGTGTCCTATCCTCTTGCAGCTCCATCTTGCTTCCTGGCCCCTCCTCCTTATCAATGTGTACAACGCCTACAAACACAGCCAGCACAGCTCACGTGAGTCACGTGAGAATTAAAACACACCAGACTCATTAACATATCAAACCCAGAATGTGAACTAAATGTGTATTGTTAGTAAACATATTCACTTCCATTTACTAAGACCTATTTTATATTTGACTCTTTCAGTGTGTTTATTGAACGTTCTAAGCACCCCAAACATTTATTATATCAAATGTAGTGGTGGGACTTTAACGCGTTAATTTCGATTAATTAATTACAGGAAAACTAACAAACTAAAAAAATTAATGCATTTTAACACATTTAACGCATGAGACACTTTTGCACCATGGAATGTTTCTCAGTGCACGAGTTCCAGACATACAGATTATATGGACGCACAATAAGATGAGCATGATGGAGATGACTGAAGAGGCTACGCTGGTGGATGGGAAATTTAAATATAAGAAACTTCCAGATGGAAGTACAAACACAAATAGTGTTATTTGCACTTTATGTAGGAAGGAGTTCGCTTATCACAGGAGCACTTCCACCCTTCATTACCACCTCAACGCAAAACATGTTGGGGCTAACACGCAGGTCAGTAATGATAACTTAGCTGATAAATGTATTCCTAGTACGAGCAAACAGTGTCGCCAGTCAACACTCGACCACATGTCGGGGTTCAAATTAAGAAACAAAATTGACCAATTCACTGGCGAGATGGATTGCTGTGGACTGTAGAGCGCTCTCTGTGGTCGAAGGCTTAAGTAAGACGCGGCAAGTATGAATGTTTCCGCCGTTCGCGGAGGTTGGACCTCTATTAGCAACAAGAATTATCTTGGTGTGACAGCTTATATTATAGATGATGAATGTGAAGTCGGTTCACATAAGGGTCACTTTGAATGTTGTGTCACCATACCATATCAGTTCTGGCCAAATTTGATGATGTGTTTCTTGTATCTATAATTTTTACAAAGTTTAGTTTCTTAATAGAAATTTTAGATTTTTCTTAGTTTCTTCCATAACCAATACTGATGCATCTTATGTTGCTGTTTGTTGACCAAGCTGACTAGCACTAATAACTAAAACATACCGCAAGCAAGTGTGTTGTGCTACTACAATTCTCTATTTTTAAACCATTCAAAAACTGGAGCAGTTTGTCCTGACAAAGCAACCTGAAACTTCAAACTACAAAGAAAACAGACCAAATCATAATGAACATACATTGACCATTGTAACAAAAAATATGTCTTTTGATATTAATTGTCTTATTTTCTTAAAATAAAGGGAACACATCCAAATAACACATCCTAGATCTGAATGAATGAAATATTCTCATTGAATACTTTGTTCTGTACAAAGTTGAATGTGCTGACAACAAAATCACACAAAAATCATCAATGGAAATCAAATTTATTAACCAATGGAGGCCTGGATTTGGAGCCACACACAAAATTAAAGTGGAAAAACACACTACAGGCTGATCCAACTTTGATGTAATGTCCTTAAAACAAGTCAAAATGAGGCTCAGTATTGTGTGTGGCCTCCACGTGCCTGTATGACCTCCCTACAACGCCTGGGCATGCTCCTGATGAGGTGGCGGATGGTCTCCTGAGGGATCTCCTCCCAGACCTGGACTAAAGCATCCGCCAACTCCTGGACAGTCTGTGGTGCAATGTGACGTTGGTGGATGGAGCATGATATCCCAGATGTGCTCAATCGGATTCAGGTCTGGGGAACGGGCGGGCCAGTCCATAGCTTCAATGCCTTCATCTTGCAGGAACTGCTGACACACTCCAGCCACATGAGGTCTAGCATTGTCCTGCATTAGGAGGAACCCAGGGCCAACCGCACCAGCATATGGTCTGACAAGGGGTCTGAGGATCTCATCTTGGTACCTAATGGCAGTCAGGCTACCTCTGGTGAGCACATGGAGGGCTGTGCGGCCCTCCAAAGAAATGCCACCCCACACCATTACTGACCCACTGCCAAACCGGTCATGCTGAAGGATGTTGCAGGCAGCAGATCGCTCTCCACGGCGTCTCCAGACTCTGTCACGTCTGCCACGTGCTCAGTGTGAACCTGCTTTCATCTGTGAAGAGCACAAGGCGCCAGTGGCGAATTTGCCAATCCTGGTGTTCTCTGGCAAATGCCAAGCGTCCTGCACGGTGTTGGGCTGTGAGCACAACCCCCATCTGTGGACGTCGGGCCCACATACCGTCCTCATGGAGTCGGTTTCTAACCGTTTGTGCAGACACATGCACATTTGTGGCGTGCTGGAGGTCATTTTGCAGGGCTCTGGCAGTGCTCCTCCTGTTCCTTCTTGCACAAAGGCGGAGTTAGCGGTCCTGCTGCTGGGTTGTTGCCCTCCTACGGCCTCCTCCACTCCTCCTCCCTTTATTTTTTTGAGCAGTGTATATGTTCTGAGAAAATCAACAAATCAATGAATTGCAGAGTGTTAAATACATTTAAAAAGCACACATATTCACTTAACTATTTTGCTATATTCCAGAGCAGTGGAAGCGACAGCATAATTTACAGAATAATTTAATTACAGAATAATTCAATTATTGTGGAACTGTTGATTTACTGCAGGTTCCAGTTTAGCACAATGGTGTGCTGATCATTACCTGAGTCTGGCTGCTCTGCAAACAGCCGATGCTGTTCGTGCAGAGCTCGCTGAGATCCTGAGGCGGATAGAGCTCCAGGTGTCTTCACCTGCGTTCGGCTCCAAGACCAACTGAACACCAAGCAGGTCCTACTGGCAGGCTTCTTCATGCAGGTAAAGCCATTAGACTCAGTATTCAGGCCATTAGACTCAGTATTCAGGCCATTAGACTCAGTATTCGGGCCATTAGACTCAGTATTCGGGCCATTAGATTCAGCATTCAGGCCATTAGACTCAGTATGAACGGCAGTTTCCAGTCTGGATGAGAAACTTCTTTGGTCAAGTTTTCTCATAATAAATCTTCAATGTAATACAACGAAATTTGTGCACAGTTCTTCTCACACAAGCCAGTATTTGTTAATATCCCATCAAATGCTCTTTGTAGTGTATATTTATAATGCAAACCAATGCTTGCTGTATGGGTTTCTAACTTAAAAGACCTCACAGGAATCATTAAATTTAGCTTTGACCCTAAGTGCCTGTTCCAATATCCCAGGTGGCCAGGGACATTGATGGATCAGGGAATTACTTCATTCTTACCCACAAGCACGTGGCTCAGATCCACCCTCTCTCGTGTTATGGGACTGAGCCACACAAACAGAACCTTCCAGTGGGTTGTATACCATGAGCACACGCTGTCAGAGAATAACTGCATCAGAACCGTCACCCAGATTTCAGCACGAGTAAGTCTTTTTTATGAGTTTTAAACGTGGTGTTTAATGCAACAACTATTATTAATGTAATGATCCTTTAGTTTGCATTTGATGAATGCTAATATGCCAGTGAGGTTTTTACTGCTAGAGAGTTTTTACACAGAACAGTCAAACCCATCAAATCCAGTTTTGCCCTGACATTGTTTGTCATGTAGCTAATTTTCTATTCTGGTTCGTTTGTTCCATTCCTCTGTACCTTTAGAGGCTAGAGCTGGAGGTTGAACTTGAATTAATGTCTTTACTTTCAAATGGCATGTACTTTCGAATGGCATGTGATTCTAAAATTACTTTTCATGTTATTTTATTCTTCCAACACCCTTTAGAGTTCAGGAATGTATGAAAACTGGAGATAATGACAAATGAAATGTAGTCAAATATGTAGACACATTCCTTTGTGTTTATATTGAAGTGTCTAATATTCACATTTCTGTTTATTATTCGTATGAACAGGTTCATCTGCATGGCTCCTCAATACTTCTTCTACAACTTGCCCCCTAGTGAGAGTAAAGAGGTACTGCAGCACATCACAGAGCACAGCTCAGCTGCACCCCCCAAGGGCAAGAGGGAACCCCAGATCCAGAACAACACCACCCATGAAGAACAGCCTTATGAACGCTGTGTCATACAGTGACGATGGAAAAATACATAAAGACATTAACAAGTAAATGGACTTCTAGAGGCATTAGTGAGACTCAAATTAAGGAACAGGAAACGGGTATTTAAATGCTGTACTGCAGTAGCCGCGCTAGTTTGAATGCACGTGAAGCTCTAGAGACTCGCATGTTGTTTCACATGTTGTTCCAAAACTGCAGCTACAAGTTTTGGAGTGTTGTATTTGAAGGAAGAAAAACTAGGATATTTTAGTTACATGGGGAAAATGATAGTAGTACTGGCTGCATTCTCTGGTTTTCAGGGTTTTTTGTGGTTGCCATTTTTTGTTTGGGTAAAGCAAAATACTTTAAATAGATTAAACTAGATTTCTGTCAATCTGTCAGCCTACATATTTCTACATATTTATTGTAAGCTGGTATTCTGCTAATATATGATTAGAACTTTTATAACAAATCGGCAGTTACACTTTTGGCAGTTACACTTTTGAAATTATAAAAATGTTTACAGAGTGCATCTCTGCATAACTAGAAAGAATTTGTAAGCACTAGAGATTCAACACGTAGTAACCGAGGGATCAGGGCTGTGTTATTACTAATTATTATTAAATGCAATTTGTGGTTTTATGTGGAATCAGCTTTCATGGTGTTCTGTGTGTTTGCCGCAGTTTTCGAAATGCTTTGCAATCCTTTGATAGTTTTAATAGACTGTGTGTAACTATCAATCACGTGTTGAGCATAACAATAAGAAATGTACACGTTTGTATGTAGACATTTACTTGATATCTGTGCCTTTGTCGCGTTGTTTTTGAGATTCCTTTGGGCATATTTTGGAGTGCCCAAAGAAGTGGACAACCCGGCACCCGGTTGGAGTAAAGTGCCTTGATCAAGGGCACTTCAGTCATGGCCTGGCAATTGAACCCACAACCCTCCAGTCACAAGACCAGTTCCCTAATCCCCAGACCATGACTGCATGTATATGTACACCAAGGACTAGTCAAAAACACGTGTACACTGAGGTCTAGTCAAAAACACAGATGTGTACACTGTTCTCCACAAACTGCACTCAGAAAAAGATAAAACGTTTCTTTCTGAGACTCCAGTATCTTGAAGTACGCCATGAAATTTCTTGTTTGTTGGCTTGTTTGGTGTCTTTACAGGTCTGAGTTAAATTCAGGACATGTATCCTCTCACTAATGATGACAAATCTGACCTTCCTTCGGGTCTCCAGGCCATTCTGCCAGGGTACCTGAGAAGCCCGTTTGTACATGCGGCACTCAGCTATATTAGCTGTGGCTCTGAGGACGATTTTAAGTGTAATGACAATGACTGCTGGTGTCAGTGACATTTCAGAGAAGATGAACATCTGTTTGCTAATTAGTGACTGATTCTTTGAGTCTTCTAGCTGCCTGATGAACTAGGGTGAGTTTCCTGACCACATGGTGAGTTTCATGCACTTAGTTTTAGAGGACTGTTTGTTGTAATATGAGCATTCTGTGAAACCCTTCATGCATTACATACCTCTTTATTTATATTATTATTTAACAATTCAGTTGCCCCAGGAGTTAATTAATGCAAATTATTTTCCTTTTATAATCATCAAAGTTGGCCCACTATACATTTGATGATAGACAGGTGCATTGTTTGTCATCACTGAGCACTCTGGAAATGTTCAATGATCAATTCAAAATATTCTAACATATACATAATTGAAAAGTCTCTGTTTAAATTAGTAGGCATAAGAGGTAGCCCATTCAGGCATGATACAAAAATGCATTGATGCCTACATTTGTTTTCCTTAATTCAGTTAATACACTGTAGCTTTGTTTATGGCCTATACTTCTAGGGATATAGCTAAACACATATGTTACAACCATTTCTGAACTCGATATGCCCAATTGTTGTCCACATTTAAATGAAAACATTTTGGATAAATATTTTGGATGAATGTTTTAATTACATTAAATTCTGTTCATATTCTCTTATCTCTGTCCAGTCACAGAGTTCAAATTAAATATTTAACAATGAGTCAAATGATGCAACAAATATGTAAGCTGTTGCAAAAAATAATAAATAAATACAGTACAATAAGTGCAGAACATGTACAAGTGCAAAACTCAAATGGAATTTAAATCAGACTTTTCTGCAAATAAAGAATGTTCATTAAATATTATTTTAATTAATCAATCAATCATCAGTTATTTATATAGCACCTTACACAACCAAAGTTGATCAAAGCGCTGTACACAATGGAATCAAAAATAAACTAGTATGGTCTTTTTTATAAACGTTTTTATAAACTAGTATGGTGATTTAGTCCGTGTGCAGTTGGCAATGATACCATTTGCACATAATTAGATGTTGAAAGCCATCCTAAATAAGTGTGTTTTAAGTTTGGCTTTAAATATTGGTAGATCAGTGATGGAACGTGGAACAGTAGGCAAGGCATTCCACAATTTAGGACCTGCTACTGCGAAAGATCCATCACCCCACTGCTTACACCTAGACCGTGGAACCTCCAGTAGATATTGTCCACCTGAACAAAGATCTCTGCCAGGCTGATGTAACTTTATAACGTCACCTATGTAGGGAGTCCATGGACTGCACAGAAAACAAACAGGATTTTAAACTGAATTCTAAATTTTACTGGGAGCCAGTGAAGAGAGTAAAGAACAGGAGTAATGTGATCGTGCTTGCGAGTATTAGAAGAAACCAGGCAGCTGCATTCTGAACCAGTTGCAGGCGATGGAATTTATAAGATTAGTCTATTTTGATTAATTTTCACTGATACACTTTACTGTCTCTTAATATAAAATATTAGTCAAAATTATACTGCTGGATTAAAACTAAAAAAGTCTGTTTCTTAGCATTTGATTTTCAAATCAAGGCAATTTTAAAACTGTCCACTAGACGGCGCAATGGTGTAACCAGTGTCCTAAAAAAGTTCAATATTGAAGGTACAAAAATAAATTAAAATATCCTGTGGATTAGGAAACTGGAAGACACCACAGAAACATCCTGGCACAATAAATATGTACATATCTTCATACTACATTTGGTAAAATACTACCACTTGATGTGATGTTAATAGATATTTAAATAGATGTGACATATTCTAAAACTACATACAGTCATATTTTGCAACAGCTATTTCAGTTTAATATATCTAATAACTGATGGACACAGTAATATTTCAGGATTTAAATGAGGTTTATCGTACTAACAGAAAATGTGCAATATGCATTAAAACAAAATTTGACAGGTGCAAAAGTACGGGCACCTCAACAGAAAAGTCACGTTAATATTTAGTAGATCCTCCTTTTGCAAAAATAACAGCCTCTAGTCGCTTCCTGTAGGTGTTAATGAGTTCCTGGATCCTGGATAAAGGTATTTTTGACCATTCCTCTTTACAAAACAATTCCAGTTCAGTCAAGTTTGATGGTCGCCGAGCATGGACAGCCCGCTTCAAATCATCCCACAGATGTTCAATGATCTTCAGGTCTGGGACTGGGATGGCCATTCCAGAACATTGTAATTGTTCCTCTGCATGAATGCCTGAGTAGATTTGGAGCGGTGTTTTGGATCATTGTCTTGCTGAAATATCCATCCCCGGCGCAACTTTGTGCCAGGATGTTACGAATATAATCTTGTATGCGGACGATACTGTTCTGTTCACCCACGGAAAAAGTAAAACAGAAGTGGCCGTAAAATTAACAGAAGAACTGAAAATGTTATGGTCTGGTTACAAAATTGTTGTCTTACACTAAATTTGGAAAAGACAGTTACAATGTACTTTGAAAACAGATACAAATGTTCTAATTATTCAGATATTTATATAAATAGGGAAAAAATAAAAAATTTAAATAGCTTTAATTATTTAGGTGTTACTCTTGACTCATCTTTAACTTTTAAAAATCATGTAAAAAAACTGTGCAAGTCTTTGAATCTTAACTTGGTAAATTTTAGGTATATTAGAGGATCTCTCTCTACGGAGGCATCACATATGTACTTAAATTCTATGATTCTCTCACGTTTTCAATACTGTATGACAAGTTGGTCGCAGGCTAGTAAAACAGTCTTAAAGCCTTTGGAATTAATTTTTAAAAGTGCTATAAAAATTCATGATAAAAAATCTAGACAATATCACCAATGTCATATTCTTTCTAAATATAATTTTCTTAGTTTTGACAATTTAATAATCTATGCAAATATTTGTCTACTTTTTAAAATCATCTATGGAGTAGCTGCGCCTCCTCTAAGAAGGTTTATAACATTGAGCTCAGAAAAAACAGCTCGAGTCACAAGAGCAACCTCAAGAGGAGAGTGCAGCATCCCAAAATATAGGACCTCCTTTGCTAAATCTGCGTTCTCAGTTGTTGCCATGAGTCACTGGAATACTTTGCCAAATGAGATTATAACATGTAAAAGTTTCCCAACGTTCGCACATCTGACAAGGAAATGGCTCTTATCCAAACAAGTTTGCACCCATTAGTTACGACGTGTGAGTGAGAGGTTTGTCTGGGAAAGTTTCATGATGTACAGGTGTGTGTATGTGAACAAATTAGTGTTTTGTGATAACTGGAGGATTTTTTGTAAGTTTTATGAATGGTGTAATTGACAGATGAATTTTATATGTTGTATGCCCGTATTTATGTTTAACGGTTTCTGTCATCCACTAAACAGTATTTTTCTGTATTCTGTCTAAACATCAACCTGTCCAGAGACTACAGGTGGAAATTAGCATATTGCTACAACCTGGCACACTACATTTCTCCGGATTTTTAGGTTAATGTATTTGTTGTGCATTGTCTCTGATGAATAAAAAAAAACAAAACAAAACAAAAACTTCAACTTGGTCACTGATTCTTGAACATTATTCTCAAGAATCTGCTGATACTGAGTGGAATCCATGCGACCCTCAACTTTAACAAGATTCCCGGTGCTGGCATTGGCCACACAGCCCCAAAGCATGATGGAACCTCCACCACATTTTACAGTGGGTAGCAAGTGTTTTTCTTGGAATACTGTTTTTTTGCCACCATGCATAACACCTTTTTGTATGACCAAACAACTCAATCTTTGTTTCATCAGTCCACAGGACCTTCTTCCAAAATGAAACTGGCTTGTACAAATGTGCTTTTGCATACCTCAGGCGACTCTGTTTGTGGCGTGCTTCCAGAAACGGCTTCTTTCGCATCACTCTCCCATACAGCTTCTCCTTGTGCAAAGTGCGCTGTATTGTTGACCGACGCACAGTGACTCCATCTGCAGGAAGATGATGCTGCAGGTCTTTGGAGGTGGTCTGTGAAATGGTCTTCCATTTCCTTACTATGTTCCTCACAGTGGAAACTGACAGGTTAAATCTCTGAGACAACTTTTTGTATCATTCCCCTGAACAACTATGTTGAACAATCTTTGTTTTCAGATCATTTTGAGAGTTGTTTTGAGAAGCCCATCATGATCTCCTATTCAGAGGAGATTCAAATAGGAGAACAACTTGCAAGTGGCCATCTTAAATACCTTTTCTCATGACTGGATACACCTGGCTATGAAGTTCAAAGCTCAATGAGGTGCTTCAATAAGTCATTTAAAAAGTAGTTAGCAGTGTACAAATCAAGAAAATGATAAGGGTACCCATACTTTTGCACCTGTCAAATTTTGTTTTAATGCATATTGCACATTTTCTGTTAGTACAGTAAACCTCATTTCAATCCTGAAATATTACTGTGTCCATCAGTTATTAGATATATGAAACTGAAATAGCTGTTGCAAAAACCCAAATTTTGATTACAACAAACGATTAAGATGAATAGGGATGTCCAAACTTTTTCATATGACTGCACCTACAAATGTTTCCCATAAAGCAGCATATGAGCATGTATCTCTAAATATGAGAATACAACAAAAAGCAGTGTATTATATAAACCATTTGATCATATGCTCGTGTTTAATTGGCAAGTAGTAAAAATAGCTTAAATGCACCAATACTCACACAGTGCACATATATACCACACATAAAGCCAAGAGAGCCAAATATATATCTTTCCACTATACACCATACACATATACAGTATAAGACAAAAAGATTTTACACTTATTTAAATGTTAACCTGTGCAAATATGCATGGTTAATATACATGTCACATAGGGCCACGCCCCCCTCTCTAGCTGTCACTCCGGTACTGTTCAATGTGCCTGTGTTCTCCTCGTCTGTTTATCCCGCCCTGTTTCTATGCTTTCCCTCTGTCTGTCACACCCCTGTCGGTGTTCTCTCCTGCTGTCAGTCCTGTCCATGTCTTCTGTGTAACCTTGTTTAGATCCATTCCCCAGTTAGTACGGTCCGTGTCTTCTGTGTAACCTTGTTTAGATCCGTTCCCCAGTTAGTCCAGTCCATGTCTTCTGTGTAACCTTGTTTAGATCCATTCCCCAGTGAGTCCAGTCCGTGTCTTCTGTTGTTCAGCTCAGGTGTTTCTAGTTTGTCTTGATGTGTTTGGTACTTGTACTCCCTGTGTTTCAGTCCCTTTTTGGAAGTCATTGTGGTGGTAATCCTGGTTGTGTGTTTATCTGCCTTGTTCTGAGTTCTTGTATTTGTTTTATCCTCTGTCTTTTGTTGTCCGAGTTATCCGGTCTGGTTGTTAGTTCTTGATTTGTGATAGCCTCGTTACCCTCGTATCCTCTATGTTAGCACTCCAGCTATAAAACCCTGCTCTCCTCAGCATTTGTGTCCGCTTCTTAGCTCTCAGTCGTTACAATACATTTTAAAATGCATTGTATTTATTTCCTTTCTAAGCTTTTTGCCTTGTGGCATTCATTGACACAATCAATGAGGGATTATCTAATGTTTTTGAATTACAATAATGAATGGTTACTGGAACAAAAAATCTACATGGATTTGGCAAGGGTGTATCAAATATTGCCTAAAATGGAATACATAACCTGGAGGAGCAGTTATGGCCAGTTGACACCTCTGTGAATCACCCCTGATATTGGGTGTAGTCTAAAATCCATGCCCAAAATACAGGTTTTATTTTGAGAAGGGAGAGTCAGTGACACATAAAAATACTGGCTGTAAAATTTAATCATTCATTTATACAACAATCAGCAGGTTGTCCATCACTGCAGGAGATGCTCCATGCGCTGGTTGATAAATGAGAAGCCAGCAAAGGCACCCTGGTCGGTTAAGCCAAACACACCTTTCTCACACATGGACAGGCGGTCATTTAAAAATTCCTGCTCGCAGTCGCTAGAGTCACTGGATGATTTCTGTGGTTGGAGGAGAATGGAAGCAAATCACATGATGAACAGAGGCTGCATTTCAGTATCTGTATTTTTGCAATTTGCTCTATGAGCATACAGTATGAAAAGTAAAAAATAAAAAAAAACAGGAATGAGAGATGACTGTAAGAAATGGAAAGAAAGCTCATACCACTTTTGGCACGTAAGGGGGTTTGATTTCTCTTCTCTCCAGATCAGCCCAGTTAATGATCTCAAAGAATGAGTGACCTCTGATATTCCCCACAACACCCAGTCTATGAGAAGGGTCTCGCTCAAACAGCTTTGTTCATGGAAGAAAACCAAAAGCAAGAATATTATTCATAATAGAAATATCTCAGTGTGTCTCCTTTCTAAGTGCATAATAGCAGAACTCTATTCATGTCTTGGTTGTGAAGTATTATTAGTATTATTACTATTATTAATGTGTCATCAGGTGTGGTTTTGTGCATGCTTACTCGCTCTAGCAGGTCTCTGGTATCCAGTGTTATACTGTCAGGGAATTCAGGTGTGTCCGTAAGGATGGACTCATAAAGATCATCTACCTCATCACCATTGAATGGAGGCTGACCAATCACCATCCCATACAGGAGCACACCAAATGACCACCAGTCCACAGAAAAAGTATACTGCTGACCCAGAATGATCTACACAGACACACACACATTCACATTCAGGGCATACTGAGTTACATTGACATTGCTACAGGTGAGAACATTCAATGTCAAATTAATTTGATGCCATCTCATACCTCAGGGGCCATGTAGTATGGTGTCCCACAGATGGATGTGGCACGATTGTCACCAAAAATATTCTCCTTACACAGTCCAAAATCCGCTATCTTTATGTGACCATCTCTGTCTAGCATGACATTTTCCAACTTGAGATCTCTAATGCAGGAGAGAATTACAAAAATGTGGCAAAAATGTGGTTTAGTAGACAAGAACAGTAAAGGTGAAAGTACAGAATGTCAATTTAGCTTTGTTTGTGTGTGTAACCTGTGGATGACGCCTTTTCCATGGAGGAACTGCAGTCCACACACAATTTCAGCTGCATAGAATCTGGAAGGAAGAAACAAACCAGGAGCCATCAGACCGCACTATAATTACACACACCTACGTTTATATTTATATAAGGCATACAAAAAACATCATTGTGTGTGTGTGTGTTGCCTCACGTGGCTCTGTAGAGGTCAAAGGATCCTTCCTCCTGTATGTGGAAGTTCAGGTCACCTCCAGTCAGGTACTCCATTACGAAGTACAAGTATTCCTAACATGCAGACAATGCCATAAACACTTTGGTATGAGTACAAGCAGAATTACTGACTCAACAATCATTTAAATACCACAGTGATTCCATGAAGTATAAGTTACAGTAAACAGTTGTGACAATGCCTGGTGTGGTTAATTACTGCCTACACAAAAGTGTCCTGCTGGACATCCCATTACTATTGACTGAGAGGTGGAGGAACTGTATAATATAACCTTTCATTTGTTCTTTACTACCTTGGTCTGAAAGGAGGAGTAAAGGTGCGTTAGGAAGGGACAGTCCCAGGCCAGCGCCAGCACCCGCTTCTCCACCATGGTGGACTCTACATCCTCATCCATCAGCACCACATCTTTCCTCAAGGCTTTCAAGGCAAACCACTCCTCACTGCCCTTAAGTTCTGCCAGAAAAACCTGAGCAGGGACCAAGGGAGAGAAATAGACAAACAGACCAGAGTGAAAGAAAACACACACACACACACACACACATCCATGAAATATGAAGATTTGATGGAATAGTGTTTGTTTGGTCTATTCTTGTGGAGATAGTATTTAATAATAGAAGGGCAAAAGGACAGACATGTAAAAATGATAAGACACAGAGTCAGTGCGTGTGTGGAGGACGCGGGAGCAGTGTGACGGGGAAGACTCTACCTTGCCAAAGGCTCCCTTGCCCAGTACACTGTGGAAGGTGAAGTGCTCCGCAGTGATGAGTGTCTGGTGGCTGATCCGGGACAGGGGGCGAGGACTCGAACCCTCACACAGACCACCATATGGAGACACGTCTACAGAGATATACAGTACATTTTTACACATCCAGACTCACCTGGCTGACTTGGGTGAGTGCCTCAGCCAGTAGTTTCTGGCTGATGCTACACAGATTAGCCACTTTAGATTGGCACTTGTGATGAACATTCATGCCACAGTCCGAGGACATTTTGACAATCAGAAACACAAAGACATACACATATTCTAACCCAACCCATGCACGTAATCTCTCGCTCACCCTCACACTTTCATCTCCAAGAAGAAACATTTGAAGTGAAGCTTAAATCAAAATATATTAATAGTTGTAAGTTCAAGTGCATATAGTTATTTTTTTGTAATAATTTTTTTCCATCATTGGGTGAATTACAAAGGCAGCCCTGCTCTTCCCTACAGAGATACATGTGACACCATATGCCCTGTGGCAGGAGACGCCAGAAGTAATGCAAAGCGTAAGCTCAGAGGGGATAGAGCTTTTTCCATTGCTGCTCCTAGATCAGCGTTTCTCAAAGTGAGAAGCCCCACTAGTGGGGCGCATGGGTATTGCAGGTGGGGCGCAAGCAATTGGAAGAAATGAACCTTTTTAAGTTCTGAACCGTTTTAATGCCTGTTCGTCTTGCATAAGCCCCGGATGTTTAAAATGTCTGCGGAACAGTGTGAACCAGGGCTAGATTCGGCCCTTTAATGAATTTGTACCGGTCCAATTACATTCGCCACCCCCCCATTTGTATTTTATTACCATTTTGTTTGGGTTATATGGGACAGGTGGGGCATGGAATAAACAACCTACCAACCTACCACTGCATGTTAGACAAGCCCCTTCACTGCCCATTTTTAAAACAAGTCTTAAAACTCACTTTAATTCATTGGCTTTAAACACAGCATGAGACTGTATATTTTTAGTTTTTACTGCTTTAGTTTAATTCTTTGATTTGATTCCTTTTACCGCTTTAGTTAATATTTTTTATCCATTTTTTGTTATTATTTGTTTTATTTCTAATGTTCTATTCTTATGTACAGCACTTTGTTTCGGCTGCCGTTCTTAAAGTGCTCTATAAATAAAGTTGAGTTGAGTTATATGAAAATAACTATTGAACATGTTGATATCAGCAAATTACAATATGTTAACTTGAGATTCACCTAGAGATGGGTTGTAGGAGACCTCAATCTGATCAAGGACAACGGGGAGGTCCTCCTCCCAGTCCTCCTCCAGAACGCTGTTATTCAAAGGTGCTACTGCAAAAATGATTTTTTCAAGAAGCCATAATTAAATATTACATGAAAGTAACAGGTGAATGTTTTTCATCTGAATTGTGTTAATGTGTGCTTGTCTGATATGAATAGCTATTGAACACGTTGATGTCAGCAAATTATGAAATATGTTATCAAATTGATATTCTGTATGTGTCTTGGTCACCTAGAGATGGGTTATAGGAGTCCTCAGTCTCGTCCAGGAGAACGAGAAGCAGCTCCTTACAGGCCTCATCCAGAATACTGTCATTCAAAGGTGCTACTGCAAAAATGATTTTTTCAACAAGTCCTAATTACATATTACAATGTTTTTTAGCTGAACTGTGTTAATATAAGCATTAGATAAGCAGTAGATATATGCGACATATAGCCTGGTGCGGCTTATACAACATTTTCCATTAAAAAAAAACTTGGTAGGTGCGGCTTATATTGAGGTGCGCTCTATAGTCCAGAAAATACACAACCCATAAAAAATCCCTTTAAAGACTTTTTCTAATCAATAAATATACAAAGCCAAGCAGAAAGACACAAATGTAATTGAATCGTTATTATTTTATTTATATTGAGACTATCACTATTTGTGGACCTAGGTTTGTTGGTATGTTGCCATAGCAACACCACTGACTTCATAAAAATGAACCTGTCAAATTATCAGATTCTTTTTCTATTTTTCACTTATTGGTTTTACCAATAAACACCAAATTCAGCTGTGTTAAAAGAACAAAATAAGCCCCAAAATATGCCCCAAAATAAGGTGTCACCATTGTACTCATTTACTCACTCAAGCCATGGGTGTTGTCGGTCTCCTGTTTTAATTCTGTTCCTCCGTATACCTCCTCTGTGTCTGTGTCCAAATCTTCTTGGGTGCCACAGCACCAGCACCAGAGAAAACTCCTTTTAATATCTTCCCACATCATTGTTTTTACACAGACTGATATGGAATTATACTGTACATGCAATTATATATATACCCTCATTTGTTGTGCCGTCGTTATGACGACAGAGCAGGTATTATGACGTCATGTGTATGTTGTATGTGTATGTTGCATGTTCTTCAAGAGGCTGTGCCTCTTGCCAGGCTGCCATTGCAAATAAGAAAGCTGTTCTTAATGATTTGCCTGGTTAAATAAAGGTTAAATAAAAAAATATAATATATAAAATAAAAAATAAATAAATGTGGAATTATGGGAATATATATATATATATATATATATTTTTTTTTATTGAAGTAAAAAAATAATCAATTACAATAAAAATGGCATCAAGATAAAGTACTTTTACCAGTTTGAACGTAGACCACAACAGGTTATTACAATATATTAAAATATAGAATATAAACAAATATTTTTAATATAAATAAACAAAAAAAACCCACAAGAGATATAACTTGTGGACGAGGGATCATCTGAAAGTTTTAGTTCATTAATAGTATGATACAGTTCTATTGCCTGTTTATTATCCATCAACTTCACAGATGCTAAAAAGTGAGCTCTTTTTGAAATGTGAGAAAGGATTGGCAAATCTTTTTAAAATGACATTTGTCACAGTCCTCAGTTTGACTGTGGGGACAGTTAGCGTGTGGGAGCTAGCGGAGAACAATACTGATAGCAGCATCGGAAGACCACTTCAAAAACACCGACGTACAACTCGACCGAAGTATTTCATCATGTTTGAGTCCATGGGCGGTTTGTTAATTAATCACCCTAATTAACAAACCGCCACTTTCTACAACTACCATGGTGGGCGCAGAGGAGCGGACAGGAGAGAGAGAGATGGATAAATCTCTGGTTAATATCACCTACGGTAATGATTTAACAGTCTTATCTCTTCTGTGAACGAGTGAATACAGCACGTACTCGTTCCAGCTGCAGCTCGGTCACTTAGGCTCATATATTCGGCGGATATTTGCGTTTCGCCGCGAAAGAAGGAAATAAAAAAACATTAAACAGGGCTCTCAAGTCTCACGCATTGAGCGTGTGACACACGCATTTGACCGTCTTCACACGCTCACACGCCACACTTCCGATTTCACACAGCGAGAAAAAAAAATCTAGTTTATTTACCTCCGATCCATATCTATCTACCTACATAAGTCATGTGACTGCCACACCATTTTAAGGTGAAATATTAGCAAGCTTCATGCTTTAGTTGTGGGAATATAAGCAAAGACGGGTGCGAGTTTCAAGTCATTTGTTGATGTGTTTAATTTGTGTTGTGCTTTAACCTTTTCTTACCTTAGCGCAGCGTGTTCGTTGATTGCAAAAGAAAACATTACCAGTCTTGTCTTTAGCCTTTTATTAAAAAATACACATATGCCTATTAATTAATTTAATACAGAGATCTCTGGAGAGCTCACATTACCTAATCATGTCACCCCATGTGCAGCTCTGAAGCTGTCTGCTCTCTTCACCATTATATATGCTTTCCTCTAAACATAGGAGCTGCACATTCCATAGTTCAACCTACAGCTGTCTCTATTCTGGAAGCGAGGTCTTACTACCTGGCCTCACCACATAAGGCCACAGTGAGCCTTCTCTTACACATCCCATTTTAGCCTACTGCAAACGCATGGAGTATTGGAAGTGGCACACAAGCGCTTACACCGTCATTCTAGCAACTTGATCCTTAATATAATGTAAGCAAAACATATAGTGATTAATAATAGAGATTTGATTAATACTTTATGACTATTCAAAATATATAAATTATGATAAGCTGTTGATTCAATACTGTAATGTAAACAAACTATGAAGGGATTAAGATGACAATCACAACATTTGCCACCATTATTGTCATGCTAGTGTAGTTTGTCTTTTGCATGGATGCAGTTTACAACTTTACGCCCAAAATTGTTTGCTGGTTATTGGTCAGATTTATCTAGCGTTCATGGCTAGATCTACCAATAGCATTGGAATAACCTTTTTTCTGTGCTTTTCTGGCCATTTGGCTGAAGTTGAGATTTAGTTCATTACCCCTTGCACCTGTAAAAGTTAGGTTTTCTCTGTTATATTGTACTTATCAGAGTGTACAACACTCTTATATTGTACTTATCGTACAATACTGTAACGTTCTGCACGGGGCAGAACAGGGAGGCGGACACAAACGCTGAGGAGAGCGAGATTTATTAAGGGAAATTCCATAGACAGAGTCGAAGTGACGGGCATGGGTCATAACGGGTAGGCAGTCAGGACACGAAATACGGACAGACATAGCGAACACAACAAGGAAGACTCACGGAACAGCAGCACTGGGGCGAACAGGCAAAACACAGAGAAAAACAAAAAGACCGACAACTAGACCTGGGAGACACAGGGACTAATATACACAGGACTAAACTAGGGACAGGTGATGACAATGACACAGGGGCGTGGTAACTAACAAGGGATTCATAAAACTAACGAGCAGGGCGAGACAAACAGGCAGGGAACACGGACATGAGGGAACCCAGAGTGACAGCTACGAGAGGGGGCGTTGCCCTACGTGACAAATACATAGACATATCCTCAATAATATTTGATAACCGTGACATTGTATATTGTGTTTATTTGTATGTTTGTTCACATAGTATATAACTGAACAGTATTTTTGACACTGGAGCAAAGACCAGTGCTTCAATAACTGACTACATACACAGTGTGGACTGAAGTAGGTGAATAAATATATATATATTTCCCAAACTATGATGAATTAAAATGTAGTTTGTTATGCTATTGTATTATCATTGTCACTGGCATTTAATTCCCTAAGTCACATTATCACATTAATAATGGCACTGCCAACATTAGTAACCAGAAGCCAGGGAGCTACTTGCTAGGGGTGTGGCGAGCCATGGTATTGGGTTAACGAGATGAAATTTTTCTTTAATATATTAATTTCAAAATTGAAATACATGATTGAAAATATTTTATTTGACTAAAACTCACAAAATGCAAAACAGCAGGTGAATTTTGTAAGTAATCATCTTGCAACAGATGTCAATAAATGTTTACTCTGGTTATGAATTATGTATGGTTCCAATTAACCATATGCAGTAAATACAGAACATTATGCAGGTACTGCAGTCGGTTTTACCATAAACTGAACAACTTCTCTCTTAAGACCTTTCCCTAATCTGAATTCTCTTTTTTTCCATTGGAACTTTGGCTTTATATTTAAAAATGCATAGGATGTGCCATTTTGCGACTGGAGCTTTTAGTGTTCAAGGTGCATGGATTTGACTGTATACTAATGTTTAGTTTTGAACCTGGTACAGGCTTGTCATCCTGTGTCTTGTTGCTCATCCTATAGTCAAAAACAAGTTTGGGATTCCCAGTGCATCTGAACTGTACATTTTTGATGAAAGTGACACGGCAGTGGAGGAAGACATCCTTCTTGAACTGATGGAGGCCAATCCTGACTTATGCCTGACAGTACGTGACAGTGAGTCTGATGAAGGTAGGTTTTGTTAGAATTTGCATTGTAGTCAGTATAATCATGCTACCAGCATTAGTTTGCAAATGTACGTTTGATTATAAGAATCCCATTCTTGCTATACAAAGCCACAGCTTGCTATGTCAAAGTTGTATATATTTTTCTGAAAAAAATTAACTTTGCAGTTTAGATTATTTTTCTTTCACTCCATGACCCAAAAGTGCATATTTGGTGTACTGTATTTTAACTGTAAATTACTGTTCATAAAATAATGACCAGTATTGTCACGTATGTGTCAGAGTACAAGAGGACATGTTTATTTATTTTTTTAAATTGCTTTTTCTTTAAAGGAGGATTCCGTCCCGTAAACAGAAGGAGAAGTATGCCCTGGGGATCATTACACTTTTTCCTTCACTGAAGGATCCTTTTTCTCCAAAGGGCTATGTAAGTTTAAAGTACTTATTTTCAGAAATTATACCAGTTTTACATAGAGACAGAACTCTTAAGTGTCATTAGGGGAAAGCATTGTGCTCAGTTTGAATAGAAGTGAATAGGGAAATTGACTTGTAATGTAACAATAGCTCATTGAGACACCAGGCAGGCTAAGCTAGTTAACATAGCAAGTAAAGTAGCTCAGTAAAGTTTATCAGATTTTAATCTGTGATAAAAGATCAATGAATGATGGAACTATGTCATTTTTTTTATTAACAGGAGCATTTCTATGATTGCGAAAAGAGCACAGGATATTTAGCATGGCGGCTGAAGACCATGTCCAGGAATAAATCTCAACAATCAGTTAAGGCAACCACAGTGTCACAAGCACAAGGAACAAATCACAGAAGATCAGTAGCATCAGTGCCTGAGCACCTTGATGGAGATGCCTGCCAGGAAGCTCTATCATTTCTTGTTCATTGTCATGATGAACCAAAAGTATTGAAGATGAAGATGTCCTTTGAACATCACCAGAACCTAGTGCATGACTCACAGAGAACGACAGATGTCCTAAAAACATTCCCACGTTTTTTAGATGTCAAAGGACTAGTGAGTTGTGCATTGGTTTTTAAAATCCAGGCTTTCATTTGGTTTGGCTGTTTACAGTGCATTGACCACTGATACATTTGTATGTGTATTTGATCAACAGCTGAATCAAGATTTTGTGCTGCTGTTTGGTGAGGAAACGTCCTCCAGGTTGCTTGAGAAGTGGGACACAACCTTCAAGCCGAAGGTTATCGAAGAGTCCAAACACCTGACTAAGTCAACCGAGCTGCACCGACTTCTAAATGCTGCTGAGAAACATGACACCAGTAAGTAAGATAGTCTTGGTATCTAGTCAGTTGGCTAGTGTTATGTATTTTTTATGTCTAACTGATGGCGAGTTATTGTTTGTGTCTCCCGCCTCATGCAGGCTTTAGAAGAGCTGGACTATCTAACGGCTCTGGATAATGATGGGAACCTGTCTGAGATTGCAGTGATTATGTCTGAGTTGCCTCTGGAACCGCAGATGGCTAAGAGTCTGCTGGCCTCCTGCGAGTTTGACTGTGCGAGTGAGGTGCTAACCATTGCTGCCATGTTAACAGGTAATGTCATTCATTCTAACAGGCAAGAATAATGTGTAAGCCAAGTATTTTCACCCCACTGTCTATCCATCTATACATGAACCATTTTGACAAACCACCTTATTATTGTTTTGTTTTTCTATACATCTGCATATCAGTGACTACATCTTTCATTATAGTGAAACTAATTCATCTGTTTAGTTAGGAGAAAAGATCCTGGTACTGTTTAGTTTTTGTGTTTGGTTGTCAGCATCTTTTTAAACTAGACTCACACCTCAACTGGTAGTACAGGTAGGGCAAGCTAGGACAACACCTAGCAATGTCAGGGGTTTTATTCCTAGAGATATACAGCGTATGTTTGTACTGATATATGTAATTCATGTCAGTTGCTCTGAAAAAAGCATCTGCCAAATACGGAAAACTTAAATCACATTTTGCTATAACATACATTCTATTCTGTGGAGCGGTAGTAGGGCTGCCAGATATGAACATTGAGGTTACCTTCATTAGGACCGGCATTTTGACACCTTATTGAACATGTTGGTTCATGATAAAAAGACACATTTTTCACCCTGCTGTATAAACTGTTTCATCCAGATACTTCTCACTCTATGTAGCTCATGTCAGTGTTGCAGACATGATAAATTAAACTGACTGAATTGACTGAATCCATGGTTTATGAAGTGTCCTATCCTCTTGCAGCTCCATCTTGCTTCCTGGCCCCTCCTCCTTATCAATGTGTACAACGCCTACAAACACAGCCAGCACAGCTCACGTGAGAATTAAAACACACCAGACTCATTAACATATCAAACCCAGAATGTGAACTAAATGTGTATTGTTACTAAACATATTCACTTCCATTTACTAAGACCTATTTTATATTTGACTCTTTCAGTGTGTTTATTGAACGTTCTAAGCACCCCAAACATTTATTATATCAATTGTAGTGGTGGGACTTTAACGCGTTAATTTCGATTAATTAATTACAGGAAAACTAACAAACTAAAAAAATGTATGCATTTTAACACATTTAATGCATGAGACACTTTTGCACCATGGAATGTTTCTCAGTGCACGAGTTCCAGACATACTATTATATGGACGCACAATAAGATGAGCATGATGGAGATGACTGAAGAGGCTACGCTGGTGGATGGGAAATTTAAATATAAGAAACATCCAGATGGAAGTACAAACACAAATAGTGTTATTTACACTTTATGTAGGAAGGAGTTCGCTTATCACAGGAGCACTTCCACCCTTCATTACCACCTCAACGCAAAACATGTTGGGCTAACGCGCAGGTCAGTAATGATAACTTAGCTGCTAAATGTATTCCTAGTACGAGCAAACAGTGTCACCGGTCAACACTCGACCACATGTCGGGGTTCAAATTAAGAAACAAAATTGACCAATTCACTGGCGAGATGGATTGCTGTGGACTGTAGAGTGCTCTCTGTGGTCGAAGGCTTAAGTAAGACGCGGCAAGTATGAATGTTTCCGCCGTTCGCGGAGGTTGGACCTCTATTAGCAACAAGAATTATCTTGGTGTGACAGCTCATATTATAGATGATAAATGTGAAGTCGGTTCACATAAGGGTCACTTTGAATGTTGTGTCATCATACCATATCAGTTCTGGCCAAATTTGATGATGTGTTTCTTGTATCTATAATTTGCACAAAGTTTAGTTTCTTAATAGAAATTTTAGATTTTTCTTAGTTTCTTCCATAACCAATACTGATGCATCTTATGTTGCTGTTTGTTGACCAAGCTGACTAGCACTAATAACTAAAACATACCGCAAGCAAGTGTGTTGTGCTACTACAATTCTCTATTTTTAAACCATTCAAAAACTGGAGCAGTTTGTCCTGACAGAGCAACCTGAAACTTCAAACTACAAAGAAAACAGACCAAATCATAATGAACATACATTGACCATTGCAACAAAAAATATGTCTTTTGATATTAATTGTCTTATTTTCTTAAAATAAAGGGAACACATCCAAATAACACATCCTAGATCTGAATGAATGAAATATTCTCATTGAATACTTTGTTCTGTACAAAGTTGAATGTGCTGACAACAAAATCACACAAAAATCATCAATGGAAATCAAATGTATTAACCAATGGAGGCCTGGATTTGGAGCCACACACAAAATTAAAGTGGAAAAACACACTACAGGCTGATCCAACTTTGATGTAATGTCCTTAAAACAAGTCAAAATGAGGCTCAGTATTGTGTGTGGCCTCCACGTGCCTGTATGACCTCCCTACAACGCCTGGGCATGCTCCTGATGAGGTGGCGGATGGTCTCCTGAGGGATCTCCTCCCAGACCTGGACTAAAGCATCCGCCAACTCCTGGACAGTCTGTGGTGCAACGTTACATTGGTGGATGGAGCGAGACATGATGTCCCAGATGTGCTCAATCGGATTCAGGTCTGGGGAACGGGCGGGCCAGTCCATAGCTTCAATGCCTTCATCTTGCAGGAACTGCTGACACACTCCAGCCACATGAGGTCTAGCATTGTCCTGCATTAGGAGGAACCCAGGGCCAACCGCACCAGCATATGGTCTGACAAGGGGTCTGAGGATCTCATTTTGGTACCTAATGACAGTCAGGCTACCTCTGGTGAGCACATGGAGGGCTGTGCGGCCCTCCAAAGAAATGCCACCCCACACCATTACTGACCCACTGCCAAACCGGTCATGCTGAAGGATGTTGCAGGCAGCAGATCGCTTTCCACGGCGTCTCCAGACTCTGTCACGTCTGCCACATACTCAGTGTGAACCTGCTTTCATCTGTGAAGAGCACAAGGCTCCAGTGGCGAATTTGCCAATCCTGGTGTTCTCTGGCAAATGCCAAGCGTCCTGCACGGTGTTGGGCTGTGAGCACAATCCCCATCTGTGGACATTGGGCCCTCATACCATCCTCATGGAGTCGGTTTCTAACCGTTTGTGCAGACACATGCACATTTGTGGCGTGCTGGAGGTCATTTTGCAGGGCTCTGGCAGTGCTCCTCCTGTTCCTTCTTGCACAAAGGCGGAGGTAGCGGTCCTGCTGCTGGGTTGTTGCCCTCCTACGGCCTCCTCCACTTCTCCTGGTGTACTGGCCTGTCTCCTGGTAGTGCCTCCAGCCTCTGGACACTACGCTGACAGACACAGCAAACCTTCTTGTCACAGCTCGTATTGATGTACCATCCTGGATGAGCGGCACTACCTGAGCCACTTGTGTGGGTTGTAGAGTCCGTCTCATGCTACCACGAGTGTGAAAGGACCACCAACATTCAAAAGTGACCAAAACATCAGCCAGAAAGCATAGGTACTGGGAAGTGGTCTGTGGTCCCCACCTGCAGAACCACTCCTTTATAGGGGGGGTCTTGCTAATTGCCTCTCATTTCTACCTGTTGTCTATTCCATTTGCACAACAGCAGGTGAAATTGATTCACAATCCGTGTTGCTTCCTAACTGAACAGGTTGGTTTCAAAGAAGTGTGGTTGACTTGGAGTTATATTGTGTTGTTTAAGAGTTCCCTTTATTTTTTTGAGCAGTGTATATGTTCTGAGAAAATCAACAAATCAATGAATTGCAGAGTGTTAAATACATTTAAAAAGCACACATATTCACTTAACTATTTTGCTATATTCCAGAGCAGTGGAAGCGACAGCATAATTTACAGAATAATTTAATTACAGAATATTTCAATTATTGTGGAACTGTTGATTTACTGCAGGTTCCAGTTTAGCACAATGGTGTGCTGATCATTACCTGAGTCTGGCTGCTCTGCAAACAGCCGATGCTGTTCGTGCAGAGCTCGCTGAGATCCTGAGGCGGATAGAGCTCCAGGTGTCCTCACCTGCGTTCGGCTCCAAGACCAACTGAACACCAAGCAGGTCCTACTGGCAGGCTTCTTCATGCAGGTAAAGCCATTAGACTCAGTATTCAGGCCATTAGACTCAGTATTCAGGCCATTAGACTCAGTATTCGGACCATTAGACTCAGTATTCGGGCCATAAGATTCAGCATTCAGGCCATTAGACTCAGTATGAACGGCAGTTTCCAGTCTGGATGAGAAACTTCTTTGGTCAAGTTTTCTCATAATAAATCTTCAATGTAATACAACGAAATTTGTGCACAGTTCTTCTCACACAAGCCAGTATTTGTTAATATCCCATCAAATGCTCTTTGTAGTGTATATTTATAATGCAAACCAATGCTTGCTGTATGGGTTTCTAACTTAAAAGACCTCACAGGAATCATTAAATTTAGCTTTGACCCTAAGTGCCTGTTCCAATATCCCAGGTGGCCAGGGACATTGATGGATCAGGGAATTACTTCATTCTTACCCACAAGCACGTGGCTCAGATCCACCCTCTCTCGTGTTATGGGACTGAGCCACACAAACAGAACCTTCCGGAGTGGGTTGTATACCATGAGCACACGCTGTCAGAGAATAACTGCATCAGAACCGTCACCCAGATTTCAGCACGAGTAAGTCTTTTTTATGAGTTTTAAACGTGGTGTTTAATGCAACAACTATTATTAATGTAATGATCCTTTAGTTTGCATTTGATGAATGCTAATATGCCAGTGAGGTTTTTACTGCTAGAGAGTTTTTACACAGAACAGTCAAACCCATCAAATCCAGTTTTGCCCTGACATTGTTTGTCATGTAGCTAATTTTCTATTCTGGTTCGTTTGTTCCATTCCTCTGTACCTTTAGAGGCTAGAGCTAGAGGTTGAACTTGAATTAATGTCTTTACTTTCAAATGGCATGTACTTTCGAATGGCATGTGATTCTAAAATTACTTTTCATGTTATTTTATTCTTCCAACACCCTTTAGAGTTCAGGAATGTATGAAGACTGGAGATAATGACAAATGAAATGTAGTCAAATATGTAGACACATTCCTTTGTGTTTATATTGAAGTGTCTAATATTCACATTTCTGTTTATTATTCGTATGAACAGGTTCATCTGCATGGCTCCTCAATACTTCTTCTACAACTTGCCCCCTAGTGAGAGTAAAGAGGTACTGCAGCACATCACAGAGCACAGCTCAGCTGCACCCCCCCAAGGGCAAGAGGGAACCCCAGATCCAGAACAACACCACCCATGAAGAACAGCCTTATGAACGCTGTGTCATACAGTGACGATGGAAAAATACATAAAGACATTAACAAGTAAATGGACTTCTAGAGGCATTAGTGAGACTCAAATTAAGGAACAGGAAACGGGTATTTAAATGCTGTACTGCAGTAGCCGCGCTAGTTTGAATGCACGTGAAGCTCTAGAGACTCGCATGTTGTTTCACATGTTGTTCCAAAACTGCAGCTACAAGTTTTGGAGTATTGTATTTGAAGGAAGAAAAACTAGGATATTTTAGTTACATGGGGAAAATGATAGTAGTACTGGCTGCATTCTCTGGTTTTCAGGGTTTTTTGTGGTTGCCATTTTTTGTTTGGGTAAAGCAAAATACTTTAAATAGATTAAACTAGATTTCTGTCAATCTGTCAGCCTACATATTTCTACATATTTATTGTAAGCTGGTATTCTGCTAATAGATGATTAGAACTTTTATAACAAATCGGCAGTTACACTTTTGGCAGTTACACTTTTGAAATTATAAAAATGTTTACAGAGTGCATCTCTGCATAACTAGAAAGAATTTGTAAGCACTAGAGATTCAACACGTAGTAACCGAGGGATCAGGGCTGTGTGGAGGACATATCCCCTCCAGTAGAGGTCTTAATGACATTGGCTGTATATTTGTTGTCGTTGTCCTGCTGTAGAATAAATTCACTGTTGCCTCTCTAAACTGATGCCTCTCTGATAGTACTGCATGATTTCTCAGCATTGAGGACACCATTAATCCTGACCAAATGCCCAGGTCTGCTGCAATACAGCGCTAAACTTCAAAGAAAGCTCCAACCTCCACAGTGATTAACTGCTGCCTGCATACACACAATATTCTATCACTCTTCAGGCCTTTGGCAAACACACCGCCACAGGTGGCACCATTGGTGGTTACCAGGCAGGGTAACTGAGTGATTGGGAGTTTCACCCTCGGCTGGGAGTCAAGCACCAGGTGGGCTTGACGCATAACTGTGGGCTGACGAGCACACACTTATTTACTTTACTTTTTTATTATCTTATTTACTTTACTTTTTTACATTTTATATTATTTTAATATTTTCATCTTTAATTTCTTTTAACATTTTCTTTTTGTCTTATCTTTGCTTCCTTTAATGCTTCTTTTTATTTATACAGTAAAGCACTTTGAGTTGCATGCAGGCCCGTTGACAGTCTTGCTAGGGCCTGGGACAAGAAAGTTTAATGTGCCCCCCCCCCCCCCTCCCCCCGGCGCACGTCATTTGAATTTCGTCATTTGACAATTATTCTGTTAGGTCATATAGTATATAATATAGCCACACATCAAAGCTGTTTCTGACAGCTGACTGGTTTATACTTGACGCGTCGCGAGCGTTCGCGCGAAAATGACGTAATCGCAGTGGCACCGCCCGTGTGCGAGGGCCTCGCGCGCTGTCAATTCGCGAGGTCGTGCACCTCTTGACTTTTGTAACTTCGCGCGCGCCGCGCTTCAGCACAATGAACAAAGTCATGTTTGCAGGGTTCATACACCTTTATAATGTGGAATTAAAGCACTTGTACGTCACTTTAAAGGTCCATTTCAATATTTTCCAGCACGTTAAACTTAATTAAGTTAAATATTTATACATATACTCGAAATAATTCGCTTTTTATCACATTATTTAATGGTTGTTTATTTTCAAAACGCCCAATCTTAACGTCTTCACGAGAACTGTTCAGTCAGACAGCTATTTGTTGTGAAACGAAGTAGTTACAATTTCAAGCATTTTCAAGTACTTTAGCCTAAATTCCAGCACTTTTCAAACCTGGAACACAATGCAACATTAAAATTCGTCAGGTAAATGTTTTCCTTTCTTTTCTGCGCTCCAGATTTCTGTATTTACTTTAATTATCCACCACTGTATTTCCCGCTGTTGTGCGGCTACCAGTCGGTTACGGTCGTGCTGGATCAAACCATTTTCCAGTGGGATGCGGGGGTGTATGCACTTAATGGAAAATATGCAGATAGGTAAAAAATATATATATTTTAGCCATTGAGTTTATTTTGAGTACAGAATTTTATATTAATGAAAGATTTCAAGATTATTTAAAAATTATAGACTTTAAATAAAAAATAAATTGCTGGGCTCTTTGATGGGCCCCCCTGGCCCTGGGGCCCGGGACAACAGACCCGGTTGTCCCCCCTTGTCGACGGGGCTGGTTGCATGTATGTATGAAAGGTGCTATACAAATAAAGATTATTATTATTAAATGCAATTCGTGGTTTTATGTGGACTCAGCATTTATGGTGTTCTGTGTGTTTGACGCAGTTTTCGAAATGCTTTGCAATCCTTTGATAGTTTTAATAGACTGTGTGTAACTATCAATCACGTGTTGAGCATAACAATAAGAAATGTACACGTTTGTATGTAGACATTTACTTGATATCTGTGCCTTTGTCGCGTTGTTTTTGAGATTCCTTTGGGCATATTTTGGAGTGCCCAAAGAAGTGGACAACCCGGCACCCGGTTGGAGTAAAGTGCCTTGATCAAGGGCACTTCAGTCATGGCCTGGGAATTGAACCCACAACCCTCCAGTCACAAGACCAGTTCCCTAACCCCCAGACCATGACTGCATGTATATGTACACCGAGGACTAGTCAAAAACACGTGTACACTGAAGTCTAGTCAAAAACACAGATGTGTACACTTCTCCACAAACTGCACTCAGGAAAAGATAAAAGGTTTCTTTCTGAGACTCCAGTATCTTGAAGTACGCCATGAAATTTCTTGTTTGTTGGCTTGTTTGGTGTCTTTACAGGTCTGAGTTAAATTCAGGACATGTATCCTCTCACTAATGATGGCAAATCTGACCTTCCTTCGGGTCTCCAGGCCATTCTGCCAGGGTACCTGAGAAGCCCGTTTGTACATGCGGCACTCAGCTATATTAGCTGTGGCTCTGAGGACGATTTTAAGTGTAATGACAATGACTGCTGGTGTCAGTGACATTTCAGAGAAGATGAACATCTGTTTGCTAATTAGTGACTGATTCTTTGAGTCTTCTAGCTGCCTGATGAACTAGGGTGAGTTTCCTGACCACATCGTGAGTTTCATGCACTTAGTTTTAGAGGACTGTTTGTTGTAATATGAGCATTCTGTGAAACCCTTCATGCATTACATACCTCTTTATTTATATTATTATTTAACAATTCAGTTGCCCCAGGAGTTAATTATAAAAGGAAAATAATTTGCATTAATCATCAAAGTTGGTCCACTATACATTTGATGATAGACAGGTGCATTGTTTGTCATCACTGTGCACTCTGGAAATGTTCAATGATCAATTCAAAATATTCTAACATATACATAATTGAAAAGTCTCTGTTTAAATTAGTAGGCATAAGAGGTAGCCCATTCAGGCATGATACAAAAATGCATTGATGCCCACATTTGTTTTCCTTAATTCAGTTAATACACTGTAGCTTTGTTTATGGCCTATACTTTTAGGGATATAGCTAAACACATATGTTACAACCATTTCTGAACTCGATATGCCCAATTGTTGTCCACATTTAAATGAAAACATTTTGGATAAATATTTTGGATGAATGTTTTAATTACATTAAATTCTGTTCATATTCTCTTATCTCTGTCCAGTCACAGAGTTCAAATTAAATATTTAACAATGAGTCAAATGATGCAACAAATATGTAAGCTGTTGCAAAAAATAATAAATAAATACAGTACAATAAGTGCAGAACATGTACAAGTGCAAAACTCAAATGGAATTTAAATCGGACTTTTCTGCAAATAAAGAATGTTCATTAAATATTATTTTAATTAATCAATCAATCATCAGTTATTTATATAGCACCTTACACAACCAAAGTTGATCAAAGCGCTGTACACAATGGAATCAAAAATAAACTAGTATGGTCTTTTTTATAAACGTTTTTATAAACTAGTATGGTGATTTAGTCCGTGTGCAGTTGGCAATGATACCATTTGCACATAATTAGATGTTGAAAGCCATCCTAAATAAGTGTGTTTTAAGTTTGGCTTTAAATATTGGTAGATCAGTGATGGAACGTGGAACAGTAGGCAAGGCATTCCACAATTTAGGACCTGCTACTGCGAAAGATCCATCACCCCACTGCTTATACCTAGACCGTGGAACCTCCAGTAGATATTGTCCACCTGAACGAAGATCTCTGCCAGGCTGATGTAACTTTATAACGTCACCTATGTAGGGAGTCCATGGACTGCACAGAAAACAAACAGGATTTTAAACTGAGTTCTAAATTTTACTGGGAGCCAGTGAAGAGAGTAAAGAACAGGAGTAATGTGATCGTGCTTGCGAGTATTAGAAGAAACCAGGCAGCTGCATTCTGAACCAGTTGCAGGCGATGGAATTTATAAGATTAGTCTATTTTGATTCATTTTCACTGATACACTTTACTGTCTCTTAATATAAAATATTAGTCAAAATTATACTGCTGGATTACAACTAAAAAAGTCTGTTTCTTAGCATTTGATTTTCAAATCAAGGCAATTTTAAAACTGTCCACTAGACGGCGAATGGTGTAACCAGTGTCCTAAAAAAGTTCAATATTGAAGGTACAAAAATAAATTAAAATATCCTGTGGATTAGGAAACTGGAAGACACCACAGAAACATCCTGGCACAATAAATATGTCCATATCTTCATACTACATTTGGTAAAATACTACCACTTGATGTGATGTTAATAGATATTCAAATAGATGTGACATATTCTAAAACTACATACAGTCATATTTTGCAACAGCTATTTCAGTTTAATATATCTAATAACTGATGGACACAGTAATATTTCAGGATTTAAATGAGGTTTATCGTACTAACAGAAAATGTGCAATATGCATTAAAACAAAATTTGACAGGTGCAAAAGTACGGGCACCTCAACAGAAAAGTCACGTTAATATTTAGTAGATCCTCCTTTTGCAAAAATAACAGCCTCTAGTCGCTTCCTGTAGGTGTTAATGAGTTCCTGGATCCTGGATAAAGGTATTTTTGACCATTCCTCTTTACAAAACAATTCCAGTTCAGTCAAGTTTGATGGTCGCCGAGCATGGACAGCCCGCTTCAAATCATCCCACAGATGTTCAATGATCTTCAGGTCTGGGACTGGGATGGCCATTCCAGAACATTGTAATTGTTCCTCTGCATGAATGCCTGAGTAGATTTGGAGCGGTGTTTTGGATCATTGTCTTGCTGAAATATCCATCCCCGGCGTAACTTCAACTTGGTCAATGATTCGTGAACATTATTCTCAAGAATCTGCTGATACTGAGTGGAATCCATGCGACCCTCAACTTTAACAAGATTCCCGGTGCTGGCATTGGCCACACAGCCCCAAAGCATGATGGAACCTCCACCACATTTTACAGTGGGTAGCAAGTGTTTTTCTTGGAATGCTGTTTTTTTGCCACCATGCATAACACCTTTTGTATGACCAAACAACTCAATCTTTGTTTCATCAGTCCACAGGACCTTCTTCCAAAATGAAACTGGCTTGTACAAATGTGCTTTTGCATACCTCAGGCGACTCTGTTTGTGGCGTGCTTCCAGAAACGGCTTCTTTCGCATCACTCTCCCATACAGCTTCTCCTTGTGCAAAGTGCGCTGTATTGTTGACCGATGCACAGTGACACCATCTGCAGGAAGATGATGCTGCAGCTCTTTGGAGGTGGTCTGTGAAATGGTCTTCCATTTCCTTACTATGTTCCTCACAGTGGAAACTGACAGGTTAAATCTCTGAGACAACTTTTTGTATCATTCCCCTGAACAACTATGTTGAACAATCTTTGTTTTCAGATCATTTTGAGAGTTGTTTTGAGAAGCACATCATGATCTCCTATTCAGAGGAGATTCAAATAGGAGAACAACTTGCAAGTGGCCATCTTAAATACCTTTTCTCATGACTGGATACACCTGGCTATGAAGTTCAAAGCTCAATGAGTTGCTTCAATAAGTCAGTAAAAAGTAGTTAGCAGTATACAAATCAAGAAAATGATAAGGGTACCCATACTTTTGCACCTGTCAAATTTTGTTTTAATGCATATTGCACATTTTCTGTTAGTACAATAAACCTCATTTCAATCCTGAAATATTACTGTGTCCATCAGTTATTAGATATATGAAACTGAAATAGCTGTTGCAAAAACCCAAATTTTGATTACAACAAACGATTAAGATGAATAGGGATGTCCAAACTTTTTCATATGACTGCACCTACAAATGTTTCCCATAAAGCAGCGTATGAGCATGTATCTCTAAATATGAGAATACAACAAAAAGCAGTGTATTATATAAACCATTTGATCATATGCTCGTGTTTAATTGGCAAGTAGTAAAAATAGCTTAAATGCACCAATACTCACACAGTGCACATATATACCACACATAAAGCCAAGAGAGCCAAATATATATCTTTCCACTATACACCATACACATATACAGTATAAGACAAAAAGATTTTACACTTATTTAAATGTTAACCTGTGCAAATATGCATGGTTAATATACATGTCACATAGGGCCACGCCCCCCTCTCTAGCTGTCACTCCGGTACTGTTCAATGTGCCTGTGTTCTCCTCGTCTGTTTATCCCGCCCTGTTTCTATGCTTTCCCTCTGTCTGTCACACCCCTGTCGGTGTTCTTTCCTGCTGTCAGTCCTGTCCATGTCTTCTGTGTAACCTTGTTTAGATCCATTCCCCAGTTAGTCCAGTCCGTGTCTTCTGTGTAACCTTGTTTAGATCCGTTCCCCAGTTAGTCCAGTCCGTGTCTTCTGTTGTTCACCTTGTCTTGTCTTTCCCTCCTTCCTTGCTTTCAGCTCAGGTGTTTCTAGTTGGTCTTGATGTGTTTTGTACTTGTACTCCCTGTGTTTCAGTCCCTTTTTGGAAATCATTGTGGTGGTAATCCTGGTTGTGTGTTTATCTGCCTTGTTCTGAGTTCTTGTATTTGTTTTATCCTCTGTCTTTTGTTGTCCGAGTTATCCGGTCTGGTTGTTAGTTCTTGATTTGTGATAGCCTCGTTACCCTCGTATCCTCTATGTTAGCACTCCAGCTATAAAACCCTGCTCTCCTCAGCATTTGTGTCCGCTTCTTAGCTCTCAGTCGTTACAATACATTTTAAAATGCATTGTATTTATTTCCTTTCTAAGCTTTTTGCCTTGTGGCATTCATTAACACAATCAATGAGGGATTATCTAATGTTTTTGAATTACAATAATGAATGGTTACTGGAACAAAAAATCTACATGGATTTGGCAAGGGTGTATCAAATATTGCCTAAAATGGAATACATAACCTGGAGGAGCAGTTATGGCCAGTTGACACCTCTGTGAATCACCCCTGATATTGGGTGTAGTCTAAAATCCATGCCCAAAATACAGGTTTTATTTTGAGAAGGGAGAGTCAGTGACACATAAAAATACTGGCTGTAAAATTTAATCATTCATTTACACAACAATCAGCAGGTTGTCCATCACTGCAGGAGATGCTCCATGCGCTGGTTGATAAATGAGAAGCCAGCAAAGGCACCCTGGTCGGTTAAGCCAAACACACCTTTCTCACACATGGACAGGCGGTCATTTAAAAATTCCTGCTCGCAGTCGCTAGAGTCATTGGATGATTTCTGTGGTTGGAGGAGAATGGAAGCAAATCACATGATGAACAGAGGCTGCATTTCAGTATCTGTATTTTTGCAATTTGCTCTATGAGCATACAGTATGAAAAGTAAAAAAAAAAACAGAAATGAGAGATGACTGTAAGAAATGGAAAGAAAGCTCATACCACTTTTGGCATGTAAGGGGGTTTGATTTCTCTCCTCTCCAGATCAGCCCAGTTAATGATCTCAAAGAATGAGTGACCTCTGATATTCCCCACAACACCCAGTCTATGAGAAGGGTCTCGCTCAAACAGCTTTGTTCAAGGAAGAAAACCAAAAGCAAGAATATTATTCATAATAGAAATATCTCAGTGTGTCTCCTTTCTAAGTGCATAATAGCAGAACTCTATTCATGTCTTGGTTGTGAAGTATTATTAGTATTATTACTATTATTAATGTGTCATCAGGTGTGGTTTTGTGCATACTTACTCGCTCTAGCAGGTCTCTGGTATCCAGTGTTATACTGTCAGGGAATTCAGGTGTGTCCGTAAGGATGGACTCATAAAGATCATCTACCTCATCACCATTGAATGGAGGCTGACCAATCACCATCCCATACAGGAGCACACCAAATGACCACCAGTCCACAGAAAAAGTATACTGCTGACCCAGAATGATCTACACACACACACAGACACACACACATTCACATTCAGGGCATACTGAATTACATTGACATTGCTACAGGTGAGAACATTCAATGTCAAATTAATTTGATGCCATCTCATACCTCAGGGGCCATGTAGTATGGTGTCCCACAGATGGATGTGGCACGATTGTCACCAAAAATATTCTCCTTACACAGGCCAAAATCCGCTATCTTTATGTGACCATCTCTGTCTAGCATGACATTTTCCAACTTGAGATCCCTAATGCAGGAGAGAATTACAAAAATGTGGCAAAAATGTGGTTTAGTAGACAAGAACAGTAAAGGTGAAAGTACAGAATGTCAATTTAGCTTTGTTTGTGTGTGTAACCTGTGGATGACGCCTTTTCCATGGAGGAACTGCAGTCCACACACAATTTCAGCTGCATAGAATCTGGAAGGAAGAAACAAACCAGGAGCCATCAGACCGCACTATAATTACACACACCTATGTTTATATTTATATAAGGCATACAAAAAACATCATTGTGTGTGTGTGTGTTGCCTCACGTGGCTCTGTAGAGGTCAAAGGATCCTTCCTCCTGTATGTGGAAGTTCAGGTCACCTCCAGTCAGGTACTCCATTACGAAGTACAAGTATTCCTAACATGCAGACAATGCCATAAACACTTTGGTATGAGTACAAGCAGAATTACTGACTCAACAATCATTTAAATACCACAGTGATTCCATGAAGTATAAGTTACAGTAAACAGTTGTGACAATGCCTGGTGTGGTTAATTACTGCCTACACAAAAGTGTCCTGCTGGACATCCCATTACTATTGACTGAGAGGTGGAGGAACTGTATAATATAACCTTTCATTTGTTCTTTATTACCTTGGTCTGAAAGGAGGAGTAAAGGTGCGTTAGGAAGGGACAGTCCCAGGCCAGCGCCAGCACCCGCTTCTCCACCATGGTGGACTCTACATCCTCATCCATCAGCACCACGTCTTTCCTCAAGGCTTTCAAGGCAAACCACTCCTCACTGCCCTTAAGTTCTGCCAGAAAAACCTGAGCAGGGACCAAGGGAGAGAAATAGACAAACAGACCAGAGTGAAAGAAAACACACACACACACACACACACACACATCCATGAAATATGAAGATTTGATGGAATAGTGTTTGTTTGGTCTATTCTTGTGGAGATAGTATTTAACAATAGAAGGGCAAAAGGACAGACATGTAAAAATGATAAGACACAGAGTCAGTGCGTGTGTGGAGGACGCGGGAGCAGCGTGACGGGGAAGACTCTACCTTGCCAAAGGCTCCCTTGCCCAGTACACTGTGGAAGGTGAAGTGCTCCGCAGTGATGAGTGTCTGGTGGCTGATCCGGGACAGGGGGCGAGGACTCGAACCCTCACACAGACCACCATATGGAGACACGTCTACAGAGATATACAGTACATTTTTACACATCCAGACTCACCTGGCTGACTTGGGTGAGTGCCTCAGCCAGTAGTTTCTGGCTGATGCTACACAGATTAGCCACTTTAGATTGGCACTTGTGATGAACATTCATGCCACAGTCCGAGGACATTTTGACAATCAGAAACACAAAGACATACACATATTCTAACCCAACCCATGCACGTAATCTCTCGCTCACCCTCACACTTTCATCTCCAAGAACAAACATTTGAAGTGAAGCTTAAATCAAAATATATTAATAGTTGTAAGTTCAAGTGCATATAGTTATTTTTTTGCAATCAATTTTTTCCATCATTGGGTGATTTACAAAGGCAGCCCTGCTCTTCCCTACAGAGATACATGTGACACCATATGCCCTGTGGCAGGAGACGCCAGAAGTAATGCAAAGCGTAAGCTCAGAGGGGATAGAGCTTTTTCCATTGCTGCTCCTAGATCAGCGTTTCTCAAAGTGAGAAGCCCCACTAGTGGGGCGCATGGGTATTTCAGGTGGGGCGCAAGCAATTGGAAGAAATGGACCTTTTTAAGTTCTGAACCGTTTTAATGCCTGTTCGTCTTGCATAAGCCCCGGATGTTTAAAATGTCTGCGGAACAGTGTGAACCAGGGCTAGATTCGGCCCTTTAATGAATTTGTACCGGTCCAATTACATTCGCCACCCCCCCATTTGTATTTTATTACCATTTTGTTTGGGTTATATGGGACAGGTGGGGCATGGAATAAACAACCTACCAACCTACCACTGCATGTTAGACAAGCCCCTTCACTGCCCATTTTTAAAACAAGTCTTAAAACTCACTTTAATTCATTGGCTTTAAACACAGCATGAGACTTTGTATATTTTTTAGTTTTTACTGCTTTAGTTTAATTCTTTGATTTGATTCCTTTTACCGCTTTAGTTAATATTTTTTTATTTATTTTTTGTTATTATTTGTTTTATTTCTAATGTTCTATTCTTATGTACAGCACTTTGTTTCGGCTGCCGTTCTTAAAGTGCTCTATAAATAAAGTTGAGTTGAGTTATATGAAAATAACTATTGAACATGTTGATATCAGCAAATTACAATATGTTAACTTGAGATTCACCTAGAGATGGGTTGTAGGAGACCTCAATCTGATCAAGGACAACGGGGAGGTCCTCCTCCCAGTCCTCCTCCAGAACGCTGGTATTCAAAGGTGCTACTGCAAAAATGATTTTTTCAAGAAGCCATAATTAAATATTACATGAAAGTAACAGGTGAATGTGTTTCTGAATTGTGTTAATGTGCGCTTGTCTGATATGAATAGCTATTGAACACGTTGATGTCAGCAAATTATGAAATATGTTATCAAATTGATATTCTGTATGTGTCTTGGTCACCTAGAGATGGGTTATAGGAGTCCTCAGTCTCGTCCAGGAGAACGAGAAGCAGCTCCTTACAGGCCTCATCCAGAATACTGTCATTCAAAGGTGCTACTGCAAAAATGATTTTTTCAACAAGTCCTAATTACATATTACAATGTAATAACAGGTCAATGTTTTTTAGCTGAACTGTGTTAATATAAGCATTAGATAAGCAGTAGATATATGCGACATATAGCCTGGTGCGGCTTATACAACATTTTCCATTTAAAAAAACTTGGTAGGTGCGGCTTATATTGAGGTTCGCTCTATAGTCAAGAAAATACACAACCCATAAAAAATCCCTTTAAAGACTTTTTCTAATCAATAAATATACAAAGCCAAGCAGAAAGACACAAATGTAATTGAATCGTTATTATTTTATTTATATTGAGACTATCACTATTTGTGGACCTCGGTTTGTTGGTATGTTGCCATAGCAACACCACTGACTTCATAAAAAAGAACCTGTCAAATTATCAGATTCTTTTTCTGTTTTTCACTTATTGGTTTTACCAATAAACACCAAATTCAGCTGTGTTAAAAGAACAAAATAAGCCCCAAAATAAGGTGTCACCATTGTACTCATTTACTCACTCAAGCCATGGGTGTTGTCGGTCTCCTGTTCTGGTTCTGTTCCTCCGTATATCTCCTCTGTGTCTGTGTCCAAATCTTCTTGGGTGCCACAGCACCAGCACCAGAGAAAACTCCTTTTAATATCTTCCCACATCATTGTTTTTACACAGACTGATATGGAATTATACTGTACATGCAATTATATATATACCCTCATTTGTTGTGCCGTCGTTATGACGACAGAGCAGGTATTATAACGTCATGTGTATGTTGTATGTGTATGTTGTATGTTCTTCAAGAGGCTGTGCCTCTTGCCAGGCTGCCATTGCAAATAAGAAAGCTGTTCTTAATGATTTGCCTGGTTAAATAAAGGTTAAATAAAAAAATATAATATATAAAATAAAAAATAAATAAATGTGGAATTATGGGAATATATATATATATATATATATATATATATTATATTTTATTATATATTTATATTATATTATATATTTTATTATATATATTATATATATTATTTAAGTAAAAAAATAATCAATTACAATAAAAATGGCATCAAGATAAAGTACTTTTACCAGTTTGAACGTAGACCACAACAGGTTATTACAATATATTTGTCACGCTACGGTCCCCGAACCCTTCCTTTGGGGCGTGTGTTAACGTTGTCTGCGTCTATTCGTCTGCGTCTGTGTACCTCCGTGGGTGCGGGTGCGTCTTGTAATTATCCGTCTCACCTGTGGCTCGTCTCGTCATCACGTGGGGTTGATGTGGTCTGTCTATTTAATGTGCGTTCGCGCAGTGTCTTGTGCTCGTCGTTGTCTAATGTTTGAGTCTACACGTTACGTGTGTATGTGTTGGTTTAGCGTGCGCTATTGCGCAATACCTGTCTACAGTCTGCATTAAACGTGTCGTTGTGTCTGTGAAGCTGGATTTGTGTCTCGTCCTTCGCCTCGCACCCAACGTCACAGAACGACGAGCCGTCAGAGACACAACAAGCCATGCCAGGCTACACCACCCGGCCAAAGAAGGGCAAGAAGCCCAGCAAGCGCCGCCATGCCTCTGCTCCTGCCCAACACCGCGCGGCCACCGTTGCTCCCGAACTTATGGAGCAGGACCCTTTATGCAGCATCATGCTGCTCCGGGCTCGGGAGGCCAGCACTGGGGAACTGGCGGAGTATTTCCGCCAGACCGCGGTGCGGATGTGGAGAGAGCGACACCCCTCTCCCACCAGAGACCTCTCGCCCCTGAGGGTCGGCTCCCTCGAACTCTGCTCCACAGAGAAGACCCCTGAGAGCGAGTTCGAGGGGGAGGAATCGGAGGGCGAGGAGGAAGAGGACGATCAGGCTCCCTCGGTTTGTTCCGCCTCCACCGTGGACTACGGCGAGGAGGAGGATTACCCTCCCTCCGTGTGCTACGCCCCCACAGTGGATTATGGTGGGGGAGAGGGGAACGAGGAAGACTACCCACCGTCCGAGTGCTCCGCTCCTGCCGTGGGCTACGGCGAGGAGGAGGAGGAGGAGGACGACGATTACCCTCCGTTCGAGTGCAACGCACCTGCCGTGGGCTACGGTGAGGAAGAGGAGGAAGAAGACGATGATTACCCTCCGTCAGAACGCTCCTTCCCCGCTGTGGGCTACGATGAGGAGGTGGAGGAGTTCGAGTCGGAGGAGGAAGGCAGTCCGCCTCCCTCTGAGTGTTCCGCTGGGACTGTGAAGGGGAGGTGGACACCAGAGACGGTCCCATCCTCCGATCGTTACGGTGGAGAGAGGATGGACTGCTCCCGGGGTGGCAGCCCGGCGCAGTCCATGGAGTGGGACCAAGGAGAAGAAGAGGAGGAGGAGATGGAGACTGCAGGGGATCTCCCAGGCGGTCCGCTCGGGGCGTCTACCGGCCGCGCTGCACCCGGCGCCTACGCCGGTCGCGCTGCACCCGGCGCCTACGCCGGTCGCGCTGCACCCGGCACGTCCGCCGGTCGCGCTGCACCCGGCACGTCCGCCGGTCGCGCTGCACCCGGCACGTCCGCCGGTCGCGCTGCACCCGGCACGTCCGCCGGTCGCGCTGCACCCGGCACGTCCGCCGGTCGCGCTGCACCCCGCGGAGGGTCCGCTGCGAGGACCGGAGGAGGACCGTCCGCTGCAGCACCGGCAGCTCCCGATCTCTCTCCCCTTATCGCTCTACTCCTGGCGCGTAGTCTGGCGCCTGTTTCGTGTTTGTGTATGCCAGTGTTCGTAAGTCTTCCCATTTGTGTGCCTAACCCGTTTTTCCCTTTCGTGCCACTATGTGTAAGTGTACCTGTGTGTGTGTTTGTGAATGTCCCGTTGAATGTGTCTAATGTGTTTTCCCCCGTCTTCCCAGGGAGGGTGTTCTAGACTGTGCGTGGCGGACTCTCCGCCGAGGGCGGTCATCTCCCAGACGCAGGACTGGGCGCTTCAGATCCGCCCATCGACGTGGGTTCGGGGCACTCAGTCCTGTTGGCACCCCGGGACGGGTAGTGCCCTTGGTGGGGGCGTCTGTCACGCTACGGTCCCCGAACCCTTCCTTTGGGGCGTGTGTTAACGTTGTCTGCGTCTATTCGTCTGCGTCTGTGTACCTCCGTGGGTGCGGGTGCGTCTTGTAATTATCCGTCTCACCTGTGGCTCGTCTCGTCATCACGTGGGGTTGATGTGGTCTGTCTATTTAATGTGCGTTCGCGCAGTGTCTTGTGCTCGTCGTTGTCTAATGTTTGAGTCTACACGTTACGTGTGTATGTGTTGGTTTAGCGTGCGCTATTGCGCAATACCTGTCTACAGTCTGCATTAAACGTGTCGTTGTGTCTGTGAAGCTGGATTTGTGTCTCGTCCTTCGCCTCGCACCCAACGTCACAATATTAAAATATAGAATATAAACAAATATTTTTAATATAAATAAACAAATAAAAAAACCCCACAAGAGATATAACTTGTGGACGAGGGATCATCTGAAAGTTTTAATTCATTAATAGTATGATACAGTTCTATTGCCTGTTTATTATCCATCAACTTCACAGATGCTAAAAAGTGAGCTCTTTTTGAAATGTGAGAAAGGATTGGCAAATCTTTTTAAAATGACATTTGTCACAGTCCTCAGTTTGACTGTGGGGACAGTTAGCGTGTGGGAGCTAGCGGAGCACAATACTGATAGCAGCATCGGAAGACCACTTCAAAAACACCGACGTACAACTCGACCGAAGTATTTCATCATGTTTGAGTCCATGGGCGGTTTGTTAATCGCCCTAATTAACAAACCGCCACTTTCTACAACTCCCATGGTGGGCGCAGAGGAGTGGACAGGAGAGAGAGAGATGGATAAATCTCTGGTTAATATCACCTACGGTAATGATTTAACAGTCTTATCTCTTCTGTGAACGAGTGAATACAGCACGTACTCGTTTCAGCTGCAGCTCGCTCACTTAGGCTCATATATTCGGCGGATATTTGCGTTTCGCCGCGAAAGAAGGAAATAAAAAAACATTAAACAGGGCTCTCAAGTCTCACGCATTGAGCGTGTGACACACGCATTTGACCGTCTTCACACGCTCACACGCCACACTTCCGATTTCACACGGCGAGAAAAAAAAATCTAGTTTATTTACCTCCGATCCATATCTATGTCGCCCTCCACTGGCGATCGATCGCGATATACAAACCCCCCCCCCCCCCCCCCCCCCCCCCATTCACTCTAAATGGTGGAGATCTTACTGGAGGCGGTACCTACATAGGTCATGTGACTGCCACACCATTTTAAGGTGAAATATTAGCAAGCTTCATGCTTTAGTTGTGGGAATATAAGCAAAGACGGGTGCGAGTTTCAAGTCATTTGTTGATGTGTTTAATTTGTGTTGCGCTTTAACCTTTTCTTACCTTAGCGCAGCGTGTTCGTTGATTGCAAAAGAAAACATTACCAGTCTTGTCTTTAGCCTTTTATTAAAAAATACACATATGCCTATTAATTAATTTAATACAGAGATCTCTGGAGAGCTCACATACCCTAATCATGTCACCCCATGTGCAGCTCTGAAGCTGTCTGCTCTCTTCACCATTATATATGCTTTCCTCTAAACATAGGAGCTGCACATTCCATAGTTCAACCTACAGCTGTCTCTATTCTGGAAGCGAGGTCTTACTACCTGGCCTCACCACATAAGGCCACAGTGAGCCTTCTCTTACACATCCCATTTTAGCCTACTGCAAACGCATGGAGTATTGGAAGTGGCACACAAGCGCTTACACCGTCATTCTAGCAACTTGATCCTTAATATAATGTAAGCAAAACATATAGTGATTAATAATAGAGATTTGATTAATACTTTATGACTATTCAAAATATATAAATTATGATAAGCTGTTGATTCAATACTGTAATGTAAACAAACTATGAAGGGATTAAGATGACAATCACAACATTTGCCACCATTATTGTCATGCTAGTGTAGTTTGTCTTTTGCATGGATGCAGTTTACAACTTTACGCCCAAAATTGTTTGCTGGTTATTGGTCAGATTTATCTAGCGTTCATGGCTAGATCTACCAATAGCATTGGAATAACCTTTTTTCTGTGCTTTTCTGGCCATTTGGCTGAAGTTGAGATTTAGTTCATTACCCCTTGCACCTGTAAAAGTTAGGTTTTCTCTGTTATATTGTACTTATCAGAGTGTACAACACTCTTATATTGTACTTATCGTACAATACATAGACATATCCTCAATAATATTTGATAACCGTGACATTGTATATTGTGTTTATTTGTATGTTTGTTCACATAGTATATAACTGAACAGTATTTTTGACACTGGAGCAAAGACCAGTGCTTCAATAACTGACTACATACACAGTGTGGACTGAAGTAGGTGAATAAAAATATATATATTTCCCAAACTATGATGAATTAAAATGTAGTTTGTTATGCTATTGTATTATCATTGTCACTGGCATTTAATTCCCTAAGTCACATTATCACATTAATAATGGCACTGCCAACATTAGTAACCAGAAGCCAGGGAGCTACTTGCTAGGGGTGTGGCGAGCCATGGTATTGGGTTAACGAGATGAAATTTTTACTTTAATATATTAATTTCAAAATTGAAATACATGATTGAAAATATTTTATTTGACTAAAACTCACAAAATGCAAAACAGCAGGTGAATTTTGTAAGTAATCATCTTGCAACAGATGTCAATAAATGTTTACTCTGGTTATGAATTATGTATGGTTCCAATTAACCATATGCAGTAAATACAGAACATTATGCAGGTACTGCAGTCGGTTTTACCATAAACTGAACAACTTCTCTCTTAAGACCTTTCCCTAATCTGAAATTCTCTTTTTTATCCATTGGAACTTTGGCTTTATATTTAAAAATGCATAGGATGTGCCATTTTGCGACTGGAGCTTTTAGTGTTCAAGGTGCATGGATTTGACTGTATACTAATGTTTAGTTTTGAACCTGGTACAGGCTTGTCATCCTGTGTCTTGTTGCTCTTCCTATAGTCAAAACAAGTTTGGGATTCCCAGTGCATCTGAACTGTACATTTTTGATGAAAGTGACACGGCAGTGGAGGAAGACATCCTTCTTGAACTGATGGAGGCCAATCCTGACTTATGCCTGACAGTACGTGACAGTGAGTCTGATGAAGGTAGGTTTTGTTAGAATTTGCATTGTAGTCAGTATAATCATGCTACCAGCATAAGTTTGCAAATGTACGTTTGGTTATAAGCATCCCATTCTTGCTATACAAAGCCACAGCTTGCTATGTCAAAGTTGTATATATTTTTCTGAAAAAAATTAACTTTGCAGTTTAGATTATTTTTCTTTCACTCCATGACCCAAAAGTGCATATTTGGTGTACTGTATTTTAACTGTAAATTACTGTTCATAAAATAATGACCAGTATTGTCACGTATGTGTCAGAGTACAAGAGGACATGTTTATTTATTTTTTTAAATTGCTTTTTCTTTAAAGGAGGATTCCGTCCCGTAAACAGAAGGAGAAGTATGCCCTGGGGATCATTACACTTTTTCCTTCGCTATGTACGTTTAAAGTACTTATTTTCAGAAATTATACCAGTTTTACATAGAGACAGAACTCTTAAGTGTCATTAGGGGAAAACATTGTGCTCAGTTTGAATAGAAGTGAATAGGGAAATTGACTTGTAATGTAACAATAGCTCATTGAGACACCAGGCAGGCTAAGCTAGTTAACATAGCAAGCTCTGTAAAGTTTATCAGATTTTAATCTGTGATAAAAGATCAATGAATGATGGAACTATGTCATTTTTTTTATTAACAGGAGCATTTCTATGATTGCGAAAAGAGCACAGGATATTTAGCATGGCGCCTGAAGACGATGTCCAGGATTAAATCTCAACAATCAGTTAAGGCAACCACAGTGTCACAAGCACAAGGAACAAATCACAGAAGATCAGTAGCATCAGTGCCTGAGCACCTTGATGGAGATGCCTGCCAGGAAGCTCTATCATTTCTTGTTCATTGTCATGATGAACCAAAAGTGTTGAAAATGAAGATGTCCTTTGAACATCACCAGAACCTAGTGCATGACTCACAGAGAACGACAGATGTCCTAAAAACATTCCCACGTTTTTTAGATGTCAAAGGACTAGAGAGTTGTGCATTGGTTTTTAAAATCCAGGCTTTCATTTGGTTTGGCTGTTTACAGTGCATTGACCACTGATACATTTGTATGTGTATTTGATCAACAGCTGAATCAAGATTTTGTGCTGCTGTTTGGTATGGAAACGTCCTCCAGGTTGCTTGAGAAGTGGGACACAACCTTCAAGCCGAAGGTTATCGAAGAGTCCAAACACCTGACTAAGTCAACCGAGCTGCACCGACTTCTAAATGCTGCTGAGAAACATGACACCAGTAAGTAAGATAGTCTTGGTATCTAGTCAGTTGGCTAGTGTTATGTATTTTTTATGTCTAACTGATGGCGAGTTATTGTTTGTGTCTCCCGCCTCATGCAGGCTTTAGAAGAGCTGGACTATCTAACGGCTCTGGATAATGATGGGAACCTGTCTGAGATTGCAGTGATTATGTCTGAGTTGCCTCTGGAACCGCAGATGGCTAAGAGTCTGCTGGCCTCCTGCGAGTTTGACTGTGCGAGTGAGGTGCTAACCATTGCTGCCATGTTAACAGGTAATGTCATTCATTCTAACAGGCAAGAATAATGTGTAAGCCATGTATTTTCACCCCACTGTCTATCCATCCATACATGAACCATTTTGACAAACCACCTTATTATTGTTTTGTTTTTCTATACATCTGCATATCAGTGACTACATCTTTCATTATAGTGAAACTAATTCATCTGTTTAGTTAGGAGAAAAGATCCTGGTACTGTTTAGTTTTCGTGTTTGGTTGTGTCAGCATCTGTTTAAACTAGACTCACACCTCAACAGGTAGTACAGGTAGGGTAAGCTAGGACAACACCTAGCAATGTCAGGGGTTTTATTCCTAGAGATATACAGCGTATGTTTGTACTGATATATGTAATTCATGTCAGTTGCTCTGAAAAAAGCATCTGCCAAATACGGAAAACTTAAATCACATTTTGCTATAACATACATTCTATTCTGTGGAGCGGTAGTAGGGCTGCCAGATATGAACATTGAGGTTACCTTCATTAGGACCGGCATTTTGACACCTTATTGAACACGTTGGTTCATGATAAAAAGACACATTTTTCATCCTGCTGTATAAACTGTTTCATTCAGATACTTCTCACTCTATGTAGCTCATGTCAGTGTTGCAGACATGATAAATTAAACTGACTGAATTGACTGAATCCATGGTTTATGAAGTGTCCTATCCTCTTGCAGCTCCATCTTGCTTCCTGGCCCCTCCTGTGGAGACTGCCAACTCTCTTGCAAGAAGTCACAAAGTGAGAAGAAGTCAGAAGTCACAAACATAATATTTGAATTATAGTGACATATAAGTGGCATATTGATTATTCAAAATTGCACTGATTTTTTTAACTTATTTTCAGTATTTAGTATTTTGAAAAACTGCCAATAGGTAAAGATATTTTTACATACATTTATACAAAAAACCCTCAGCTACTTGAAATAGAATAATAATCTTGAGCAATTTTAACTTATCAAGATTGTACTTTTTAGTGTCTCTTCCAAAAACACAACAATCTTACCAGAAGAGATTTCAGAGTCACTACTCTTTTTTTTGCCCCCCCCATCTTTGGAGGACAACTTTATTTTTATGTAAGAATCAAAAGAAAACAATTCTGTAAAATACAGTACAATAGTAAAAAAAAAATTGGGGTTAGGTGGGCCATACAGAGAAAAGAGAAGGAGAGAAAAGAGGGTCAGTGTTCAGTGTTCATGGTCAGCCACTTGTCAGTGTTCATCCACAACGTCCCCTCAAAAGCCCTCAATGTCTAAAATACAGTAAAGAGTACAGGAAGAGGTGCCTTACACAATCACCGACTATAACAGCCTAAAATGTGGTGTCCCACCACCCCCACTGCAGAGAGTAGCCTGTTCAGCCAACACCCCCCCCAAAAAAGTCAACATTGCCAGAAATTTTGATTCAAGTTAGATTTATTGATATTTGCACAGTAACGAAACGTGTTACTCTGCACACACCTGGCACTGCCACATCATCTCTTTTCTGCACTTGCCACATGTAAACTAAGTACAAGAAATACAACGCTTAGTGGCATGATTATTCTTGCAGCCACACTTGACTTGGCACAATGCCCTTTACCCTGTGTCAGGTGTGGGTGGTTGCTGCTGAACCTTTTCCTTGGCCACCTCCTTGGCTGCCATATGAGCCTGTCCAAGCTCTCCTGCAAGCTTCACCAAGAAGTCTGCCCATCTCTCTTTTACACCTGTGCATGTTGTTGCTCATCTATTGTGATATGCCTTCCTGGGTTGTAAGCATTGAAGCAGTTGGCAACGAAAGACCCCCAAACATTAGAGACTGCAGCAAACGGGTCAGTTGCAGCTCGTTCACTGCGTGTGTCCATGCTGTACACACATGCGTGTGTCCTGGAACCGGTATTGCTGCATAATCTTCATGATGGAGGGCTGCTGCATTGCTGGATGAGGATGGCAATGAAAGCCATTAGTTCAGGGAGGGCCATGAACCAGTTTTCATGCTGTGTCCTCTGGTGTGCATGCTGAACAGTCCACTCCTGTATGGTCCGAAGCATTTTCAGAGAGATGAAACAGAGGAAACTCTGTAAGCGACTAGACACTTCACTTCTGGCAAAAGCAGTTGGCTCTCCATTCGTGGGATGGCATTCAATTGGGCTGTGATGCCTTCCATGATGTCTACCAATCTGTTCCTCACGCCACACTGTGCCGTCTTTTGCCGTCTCTGTCAGCTGCTCGTGTGACTCCATGTGACCTCTCTTTTCTGGAGGTGATGAAGTCTCGTGATCCACAGGAACATAGGTTTGAGATTTGATTAGTGAAAGGTTGAAATAATGTGAAATTGACACAAACATAATACTTGAATTATAATTCCAAAACATCTCAAGTAAGCCTCTTTTGTACTTTTGTAGGATTGTTCTCACACTGCAAAAAGTAGCATTTTTATTAGTCAAAATAGCTCTGATTTGTTTTACCTTTTTTAAAATAGTTTTCGTCTTTTGAAAAACTGCCACTAGGTAAAGATATAAAAAACCCTTAGCTTCTTGAAATAGAATAATAATCTTGAGCAATTTTAACTTATCGAGATGGTACTTTTTACAGTGTGTCTCTTCCAAAAACACAACAGCCATAATCAGTAAACAAAAAAGGACATTTAGTAAATCTTACCAGAAGAGATCAGCTGCTCGTGTGTCTCCATGTGACCTCTCTTTTCATACATATTCACCCAAACACATATACAGCCTCACACACATACACCCACAAACATTATTTTCAGTAGTTTTTACCACTTTGAGTTGCATGTATGTATGAAAGGTGCTATACAAATAAAGACTATTATTATTATTATTATTTATTATAAAAAGGGAAGGGCAGAAAAAAAACACAGCTCAAATGACCACTGCAATGGGGGAGGCCAGGGTTTTTTTCTTCTCTATCTGAGTCAGTGAACACATCCAGCAGAACAATGAACTGACACCATCACCCCCCCTAAGTGGCTGCATGTACATAACAAAGGGTGGCCTAATGGAATGCAAATGTACCCAGAACTGCCCCCTGGTGGAGACCAGGTACAAAATTTTGGAATGAAAATGCTGGGAGTCCTAGTGTTAAGCAGAAGGCTTTAGCATGTCATCACAGCTTCCACCATGCTGACGGAGACCACTTCACCCTTATCAATGTGTACAACGCCTACAAACACAGCCAGCACAGCTCACGTGAGTCACGTGAGAATTAAAACACACCAGACTCATTAACATATCAAACCTAGAATGTGAACTAAATGTGTATTGTTACTAAACATATTCACTTCCATTTACTAAGACCTATTTTATATTTGACTCTTTCAGTGTGTTTATTGAACGTTCTAAGCACCCCAAACATTTATTATATCAATTGTAGTGGTGGGACTTTAACGCGTTAATTTCGATTAATTAATTACAGGAAAACTAACAAACTAAAAAAATTTATGCATTTTAACACATTTAACGCATGAGACACTTTTGCACCATGGAATGTTTCTCAGTGCACGAGTTCCAGACATACAGATTATATGGACGCACAATAAGATGAGCATGATGGAGATGACTGAAGAGGCTACGCTGGTGGATGGGAAATTTAAATATAAGAAACATCCAGATGGAAGTACAAACACAAATAGTGTTATTTGCACTTTATGTAGGAAGGAGTTCACTTATCACAGGAGCACTTCCACCCTTAATTACCACCTCAACGCAAAACATGTTGGGGCTAACACGCAGGTCAGTAATGATAACTTAGCTGCTAAATGTATTCCTAGTACGAGCAAACAGTGTCGCCGGTCAACACTTGACCACATGTCGGGGTTCAAATTAAGAAACAAAATTGACCAATTCACTGGCGAGATGGATTGCTGTGGACTGTAGAGTGCTCTCTGTGGTCGAAGGCTTAAGTAAGACGCGGCAAGTATGAATGTTTCCGCCGTTCGCGGAGGTTGGACCTCTATTAGCAACAAGAATTATCTTGGTGTGACAGCTCATATTATAGATGATAAATGTGAAGTCGGTTCACATAAGGGTCACTTTGAATGTTGTGTCACCATACCATATCAGTTCTGGCCAAATTTGATGATGTGTTTCTTGTATCTATAATTTGCACAAAGTTTAGTTTCTTAATAGAAATTTTAGATTTTTCTTAGTTTCTTCCATAACCAATACTGATGCATCTTATGTTGCTGTTTGTTGACCAAGCTGACTAGCACTAATAACTAAAACATACCGCAAGCAAGTGTGTTGTGCTACTACAATTCTCTATTTTTAAACCATTCAAAAACTGGAGCAGTTTGTCCTGACAAAGCAACCTGAAACTTCAAACTACAAAGAAAACAGACCAAATCATAATGAACATACATTGACCATTGCAACAAAAAATATGTCTTTTGATATTAATTGTCTTATTTTCTTAAAATAAAGGGAACACATCCAAATAACACATCCTAGATCTGAATGAATGAAATATTCTCATTGAATACTTTGTTCTGTACAAAGTTGAATGTGCTGACAACAAAATCACACAAAAATCATCAATGGAAATCAAATTTATTAACCAATGGAGGCCTGGATTTGGAGCCACACACAAAATTAAAGTGGAAAAACACACTACAGGCTGATCCAACTTTGATGTAATGTCCTTAAAACAAGTCAAAATGAGGCTCAGTATTGTGTGTGGCCTCCACGTGCCTGTATGACCTCCCTACAACGCCTGGGCATGCTCCTGATGAGGTGGCGGATGGTCTCCTGAGGGATCTCCTCCCAGACCTGGACTAAAGCATCCGCCAACTCCTGGACAGTCTGTGGTGCAACGTTACATTGGTGGATGGAGCGAGACATGATGTCCCAGATGTGCTCAAACGGATTCAGGTCTGGGGAACGGGCGGGCCAGTCCATAGCTTCAATGCCTTCATCTTGCAGGAACTGCTGACACACTCCAGCCACATGAGGTCTAGCATTGTCCTGCATTAGGAGGAACCCAGGGCCAACCGCACCAGCATATGGTCTGACAAGGGGTCTGAGGATCTCATCTTGGTACCTAATGACAGTCAGGCTACCTCTGGTGAGCACATGGAGGGCTGTGCGGCCCTCCAAAGAAATGCCACCCCACACCATTACTGACCCACTGCCAAACCGGTCATGCTGAAGGATGTTGCAGGCAGCAGATCGCTTTCCACGGCGTCTCCAGACTCTGTCAAGTCTGTCACGTGCTCAGTGTGAACCTGCTTTCATCTGTGAAGAGCACAAGGCGCCAGTGGCGAATTTGCCAATCCTGGTGTTCTCTGGCAAATGCCAAGCGTCCTGCACGGTGTTGGGCTGTGAGCACAACCCCCATCTGTGGACGTCGGGCCCTCATACCATCCTCATGGAGTCGGTTTCTAACCGTTTGTGCAGACACATGCACATTTGTGGCGTGCTGGAGGTCATTTTGCAGGGCTCTGGCAGTGCTCCTCCTGTTCCTTCTTGCACAAAGGCGGAGGTAGCGGTCCTGCTGCTGGGTTGTTGCCCTCCTACGGCCTCCTCCACTTCTCCTGGTGTACTGGCCTGTCTCCTGGTAGCGTCTCCAGCCTCTGGACACTACGCTGACAGACACAGCAAACCTTCTTGTCACAGCTCGTATTGATGTGCCATCCTGGATGAGCGGCACTACCTGAGCCACTTGTGTGGGTTGTAGAGTCCGTCTCATGCTACCACGAGTGTGAAAGGACCACCAACATTCAAAAGTGACCAAAACATCAGCCAGAAAGCATAGGTACTGAGAAGTGGTCTGTGGTCCCCACCTGCAGAACCACTCCTTTATAGGGGGGGTCTTGCTTATTGCCTCTCATTTCAACCTGTTCTCTATTCCATTTGCACAACAGCAGGTGAAATTGATTCACAATCCGTGTTGCTTCCTAACTGAACAGGTTGGTTTCAAAGAAGTGTGGTTGACTTGGAGTTATATTGTGTTGTTTAAGAGTTCCCTTTATTTTTTTGAGCAGTGTATATGTTCTGAGAAAATCAACAAATCAATGAATTGCAGAGTGTTAAATACATTTAAAAAGCACACATATTCACTTAACTATTTTGCTATATTCCAGAGCAGTGGAAGCGACAGCATAATTTACAGAGTAATTTAATTACAGAATAATTCAATTATTGTGGAACTGTTGATTTACTGCAGGTTCCAGTTTAGCACAATGGTGTGCTGATCATTACCTGAGTCTGGCTGCTCTGCAAACAGCCGATGCTGTTCGTGCAGAGCTCGCTGAGATCCTGAGGCGGATAGAGCTCCAGGTGTCCTCACCTGCGTTCGGCTCCAAGACCAACTGAACACCAAGCAGGTCCTACTGGCAGGCTTCTTCATGCAGGTAAAGCCATTAGACTCAGTATTCAGGCCATTAGACTCAGTATTCAGGCCATTAGACTCAGTATTCGGGCCATTAGACTCAGTATTCGGGCCATAAGATTCAGCATTCAGGCCATTAGACTCAGTATGAACGGCAGTTTCCAGTCTGGATGAGAAACTTCTTTGGTCAAGTTTTCTCATAATAAATCTTCAATGTAATACAACGAAATTTGTGCACAGTTCTTCTCACACAAGCCAGTATTTGTTAATATCCCATCAAAATGCTCTTTGTAGTGTATATTTATAATGCAAACCAATGCTTGCTGTATGGGTTTCTAACTTAAAAGACCTCACAGGAATCATTAAATTTAGCTTTGACCCTAAGTGCCTGTTCCAATATCCCAGGTGGCCAGGGACATTGATGGATCAGGGATTTACTTCATTCTTACCCACAAGCACGTGGCTCAGATCCACCCTCTCTCGTGTTATGGGACTGAGCCACACAAACGGAACCTTCCGGAGTGGGTTGTATACCATGAGCACACGCTGTCAGAGAATAACTGCATCAGAACCGTCACCCAGATTTCAGCACGAGTAAGTCTTTTTTATGAGTTTTAAACGTGGTGTTTAATGCAACAACTATTATTATTGTAATGATCCTTTAGTTTGCATTTGATGAATGCTAATATGCCAGTGAGGTTTTTACTGCTAGAGAGTTTTTACACAGAACAGTCAAACCCATCAAGTCCAGTTTTGCCCTGACATTGTTTGTCATGTAGCTAATTTTCTATTCTGGTTCGTTTGTTCCATTCCTCTGTACCTTTAGAGGCTAGAGCTGGAGGTTGAACTTGAATTAATGTCTTTACTTTCAAATGGCATGTACTTTCGAATGGCATGTGATTCTAAAATTACTTTTCAAGGTATTTTATTCTTCCAACACCCTTTAGAGTTCAGGAATGTATGAAAACTGGAGATAATGACAAATGAAATGTAGTCAAATATGTAGACACATTCCTTTGTGTTTATATTGAAGTGTCTAATATTCACTTTTCTGTTTATTATTCGTATGAACAGGTTCATCTGCATGGCTCCTCAATACTTCTTCTACAACTTGCCCCCTAGTGAGAGTAAGGAGGTACTGCAGCACATCACAGAGCACAGCTCAGCTGCACCCCCCAATGGCAAGAGGGAACCCCAGATCCAGAACAACACCACCCATGAAGAACAGCCTTATGAACGCTGTGTCATACAATGACGATGGAAAAATACATAAAGACATTAACAAGTAAATGGACTTCTAGAGGCATTAGTGAGACTCAAATTAAGGAACAGGAAACGGGTATTTAAATGCTGTACTGCAGTAGCCTCGCTAGTTTGAATGCACATGAAGCTCTAGAGACTCCCATGTTGTTTCACATGTTGTTCCAAAACTGCAGCTACAAGTTTTGGAGTGTTGTATTTGAAGGAAGAAAAACTAGGATATTTTAGTTACATGGGGAAAATGATAGTAGTACTGGCTGCATTCTCTGGTTTTCAGGGTTTTTTGTGGTTGCCATTTTTTGTTTGGGTAAAGCAAAATACTTTAAATAGATTAAACTAGATTTCTGTCAATCTGTCAGCCTACATATTTCTACATATTTATTGTAAGCTGGTATTCTGCTAATATATGATTAGAACTTTTATAACAAATCGGCAGTTACACTTTTGGCAGTTACACTTTTGAAATTATAAAAATGTTTACAGAGTGCATCTCTGCATAACTAGAAAGAATTTGTAAGCACTAGAGATTCAACACGTAGTAACCGAGGGATCAGGGCTGTGTTATTACTAATTATTATTAAATGCAATTTGTGGTTTTATGTGGAATCAGCTTTCATGGTGTTCTGTGTGTTTGCCGCAGTTTTCGAAATGCTTTGCAATCCTTTGATAGTTTTAATAGACTGTGTGTAACTATCAATCACGTGTTGAGCATAACAATAAGAAATGTACACGTTTGTATGTAGACATTTACTTGATATCTGTGCCTTTGTCGCGTTGTTTTTGAGATTCCTTTGGGCATATTTTGGAGTGCCCAAAGAAGTGGACAACCCGGCACCCGGTTGGAGTAAAGTGCCTTGATCAAGGGCACTTCAGTCATGGCCTGGCAATTGAACCCACAACCCTCCAGTCACAAGACCAGTTCCCTAATCCCCAGACCATGACTGCATGTATATGTACACCAAGGACTAGTCAAAAACACGTGTACACTGAGGTCTAGTCAAAAACACAGATGTGTACACTGTTCTCCACAAACTGCACTCAGAAAAAGATAAAACGTTTCTTTCTGAGACTCCAGTATCTTGAAGTACGCCATGAAATTTCTTGTTTGTTGGCTTGTTTGGTGTCTTTACAGGTCTGAGTTAAATTCAGGACATGTATCCTCTCACTAATGATGACAAATCTGACCTTCCTTCGGGTCTCCAGGCCATTCTGCCAGGGTACCTGAGAAGCCCGTTTGTACATGCGGCACTCAGCTATATTAGCTGTGGCTCTGAGGACGATTTTAAGTGTAATGACAATGACTGCTGGTGTCAGTGACATTTCAGAGAAGATGAACATCTGTTTGCTAATTAGTGACTGATTCTTTGAGTCTTCTAGCTGCCTGATGAACTAGGGTGAGTTTCCTGACCACATCGTGAGTTTCATGCACTTAGTTTTAGAGGACTGTTTGTTGTAATATGAGCATTCTGTGAAACCCTTCATGCATTACATACCTCTTTATTTATATTATTATTTAACAATTCAGTTGCCCCAGGAGTTAATTATAAAAGGAAAATAATTTGCATTAATCATCAAAGTTGGCCCACTATACATTTGATGATAGACAAGTGCATTGTTTGTCATCACTGTGCACTCTGGAAATGTTCAATGATCAATTCAAAATATTCTAACATATACATAATTGAAAAGTCTCTGTTTAAATTAGTAGGCATAAGAGGTAGCCCATTCAGGCATGATACAAAAATGCATTGATGCCTACATTTGTTTTCCTTAATTCAGTTAATACACTGTAGCTTTGCTTATGGCCTATACTTTTAGGGATATAGCTAAACACATATGTTACAACCATTTCTGAACTCGATATGCCCAATTGTTGTCCACATTTAAATGAAAACATTTTGGATAAATATTTTGGATGAATGTTTTAATTACATTAAATTCTGTTCATATTCTCTTATCTCTGTCCAGTCACAGAGTTCAAATTAAATATTTAACAATGAGTCAAATGATGCAACAAATATGTAAGCTGTTGCAAAAAATAATAAATAAATACAGTACAATAAGTGCAGAACATGTACAAGTGCAAAACTCAAATGGAATTTAAATCGGACTTTTCTGCAAATAAAGAATGTTCATTAAATATTATTTTAATTAATCAATCAATCATCAGTTATTTATATAGCACCTTACACAACCAAAGTTGATCAAAGCGCTGTACACAATGGAATCAAAAATAAACTAGTATGGTCTTTTTTATAAACGTTTTTATAAACTAGTATGGTGATTTAGTCCGTGTGCAGTTGGCAATGATACCATTTGCACATAATTAGATGTTGAAAGCCATCCTAAATAAGTGTGTTTTAAGTTTGGCTTTAAATATTGGTAGATCAGTGATGGAACGTGGAACAGTAGGCAAGGCATTCCACAATTTAGGACCTGCTACTGCGAAAGATCTATCACCCCACTGCTTACACCTAGACCGTGGAACCTCCAGTAGATATTGTCCACCTAAACGAAGATCTCTGCCAGGCTGATGTAACTTTATAACGTCACCTATGTAGGGAGTCCATGGACTGCACAGAAAACAAACAGGATTTTAAACTGAATTCTAAATTTTACTGGGAGCCAGTGAAGAGAGTAAAGAACAGGAGTAATGTGATCGTGCTTGCGAGTATTAGAAGAAACCAGGCAGCTGCATTCTGAACCAGTTGCAGGCGATGAAATTTATAAGATTAGTCTATTTTGATTAATTTTCACTGATACACTTCACTGTCTCTTAATATAAAATATTAGTCAAAATTATACTGCTGGATTACAAAAAAGTCTGTTTCTTAGCATTTGATTTTCAAATCAAGGCAATTTTAAAACTGTCCACTAGACGGCGCAATGGTGTAACCAGTGTCCTAAAAAAGTTCAATATTGAAGGTACAAAAATAAATTAAAATATCCTGTGGATTAGGAAACTGGAAGACACCACAGAAACATCCTGGCACAATAAATATGCACATATCTTCATACTACATTTGGTAAAATACTACCACTTGATGTGATGTTAATAGATATTTAAATAGATGTGACATATTCTAAAACTACATACAGTCATATTTTGCAACAGCTATTTCAGTTTAATATATCTAATAACTGATGGACACAGTAATATTTCAGGATTTAAATGAGGTTTATCGTACTAACAGAAAATGTGCAATATGCATTAAAACAAAATTTGACAGGTGCAAAAGTACGGGCACCTCAACAGAAAAGTGACATTAATATTTAGTAGATCCTCCTTTTGCAAAAATAACAGCCTCTAGTCGCTTCCTGTAGGTGTTAATGAGTTCCTGGATCCTGGATAAAGGTATTTTTGACCATTCCTCTTTACAAAACAATTCCAGTTCAGTCAAGTTTGATGGTCGCCGAGCATGGACAGCCCGCTTCAAATCATCCCACAGATGTTCAATGATCTTCAGGTCTGGGACTGGGATGGCCATTCCAGAACATTGTAATTGTTCCTCTGCATGAATGCCTGAGTAGATTTGGAGCGGTGTTTTGGATCATTGTCTTGCTGAAATATCCATCCCCGGCGCAACTTTGTGCCAGGATGTTACGAATATAATCTTGTATGCGGACGATACTGTTCTGTTCACCCACGGAAAAAGTAAAACAGAAGTGGCCATAAAATTAACAGAAGAACTGAAAAAGGTTATGGTCTGGTTACAAAATTGTTGTCTTACACTAAATTTGGAAAAGACAGTTACAATGTACTTTGAAAACAGATACAAATGTTCTAATTATTCAGATATTTATATAAATAGGGAAAAAATAAAAAATGTAAATAGCTTTAATTATTTAGGTGTTACTCTTGACTCATCTTTAACTTTTAAAAATCATGTAAAAAAACTGTGCAAGTCTTTGAATCTTAACTTGGTAAATTTTAGGTATATTAGAGGATCTCTCTCTACGGAGGCATCACATATGTACTTAAATTCTATGATTCTCTCACGTTTTCAATACTGTATGACAAGTTGGTCGCAGGCTAGTAAAACAGTCTTAAAGCCTTTGGAATTAATTTTTAAAAGTGCTATAAAAATTCATGATAAAAAATCTAGACAATATCACCAATGTCATATTCTTTCTAAATATAATTTTCTTAGTTTTGACAATTTAATAATCTATGCAAATATTTGTCTACTTTTTAAAATCATCTATGGAGTAGCTGCGCCTCCTCTAAGAAGGTTTATAACATTGAGCTCAGAAAAAACAGCTCGAGTCACAAGAGCAACCTCAAGAGGAGAGTGCAGCATCCCAAAATATAGGACCTCCTTTGCTAAATCTGCGTTCTCAGTTGTTGCCATGAGTCACTGGAATACTTTGCCAAATGAGATTATAACATGTAAAAGTTTCCCAACGTTCGCACATCTGACAAGGAAATGGTTCTTATCCAAACAAGTTTGCACCCATTAGTTACGACGTGTGAGTGAGAGGTTTGTCTGGGAAAGTTTCATGATGTACAGGTGTGTGTATGTGAACAAATTAGTGTTTTGTGATAACTGGAGGATTTTTTGTAAGTTTTATGAATGGTGTAATTGACAGATGAATTTTATATGTTGTATGCCCGTATTTATGTTTAACGGTTTCTGTCATCCACTAAACAGTATTTTTCTGTATTCTGTCTAAACATCAACCTGTCCAGAGACTACAGGTGGAAATTAGCATATTGCTACAACCTGGCACACTACATTTCTCCGGATTTTTAGGTTAATGTATTTGTTGTGCATTGTCTCTGATGAATAAAAAAAAACAAAACAAAACAAAAACTTCAACTTGGTCACTGATTCTTGAACATTATTCTCAAGAATCTGCTGATACTGAGTGGAATCCATGCGACCCTCAACTTTAACAAGATTCCCGGTGCTGGCATTGGCCACACAGCCCCAAAGCATGATGGAACCTCCACCACATTTTACAGTGGGTAGCAAGTGTTTTTCTTGGAATGCTGTTTTTTTGCCACCATGCATAACACCTTTTTGTATGACCAAACAACTCAATCTTTGTTTCATCAGTCCACAGGACCTTCTTCCAAAATGAAACTGGCTTGTACAAATGTGCTTTTGCATACCTCAGGCGACTCTGTTTGTGGCGTGCTTCCAGAAACGGCTTCTTTCGCATCACTCTCCCATACAGCTTCTCCTTGTGCAAAGTGCGCTGTATTGTTGACCGACGCACAGTGACTCCATCTGCAGGAAGATGATGCTGCAGGTCTTTGGAGGTGGTCTGTGAAATGGTCTTCCATTTCCTTACTATGTTCCTCACAGTGGAAACTGACAGGTTAAATCTCTGAGACAACTTTTTGTATCATTCCCCTGAACAACTATGTTGAACAATCTTTGTTTTCAGATCATTTTGAGAGTTGTTTTGAGAAGCCCATCATGATCTCCTATTCAGAGGAGATTCAAATAGGAGAACAACTTGCAAGTGGCCATCTTAAATACCTTTTCTCATGACTGGATACACCTGGCTATGAAGTTCAAAGCTCAATGAGGTGCTTCAATAAGTCATTTAAAAAGTAGTTAGCAGTGTACAAATCAAGAAAATGATAAGGGTACCCATACTTTTGCACCTGTCAAATTTTGTTTTAATGCATATTGCACATTTTCTGTTAGTACAATAAACCTCATTTCAATCCTGAAATATTACTGTGTCCATCAGTTATTAGATATATGAAACTGAAATAGCTGTTGCAAAAACCCAAATTTTGATTACAACAAACGATTAAGATGAATAGGGATGTCCAAACTTTTTCATATGACTGCACCTACAAATGTTTCCCATAAAGCAGCATATGAGCATGTATCTCTAAATATGAGAATACAACAAAAAGCAGTGTATTATATAAACCATTTGATCATATGCTCGTGTTTAATTGGCAAGTAGTAAAAATAGCTTAAATGCACCAATACTCACACAGTGCACATATATACCACACATAAAGCCAAGAGAGCCAAATATATATCTTTCCACTATACACCATACACATATACAGTATAAGACAAAAAGATTTTACACTTATTTAAATGTTAACCTGTGCAAATATGCATGGTTAATATACATGTCACATAGGGCCACGCCCCCCTCTCTAGCTGTCACTCCGGTACTGTTCAATGTGCCTGTGTTCTCCTCGTCTGTTTATCCCGCCCTGTTTCTATACTTTCCCTCTGTCTGTCACACCCCTGTCGGTGTTCTCTCCTGCTGTCAGTCCTGTCCATGTCTTCTGTGTAACCTTGTTTAGATCCATTCCCCAGTTAGTACGGTCCGTGTCTTCTGTGTAACCTTGTTTAGATCCGTTCCCCAGTGAGTCCAGTCCGTGTCTTCTGTTGTTCAGCTCAGGTGTTTCTAGTTTGTCTTGATGTGTTTGGTACTTGTACTCCCTGTGTTTCAGTCCCTTTTTGGAAGTCATTGTGGTGGTAATCCTGGTTGTGTGTTTATCTGCCTTGTTCTGAGTTCTTGTATTTGTTTTATCCTCTGTCTTTTGTTGTCCGAGTTATCCGGTCTGGTTGTTAGTTCTTGATTTGTGATAGCCTCGTTACCCTCGTATCCTCTATGTTAGCACTCCAGCTATAAAACCCTGCTCTCCTCAGCATTTGTGTCCGCTTCTTAGCTCTCAGTCGTTACAATACATTTTAAAATGCATTGTATTTATTTCCTTTCTAAGCTTTTTGCCTTGTGGCATTCATTGACACAATCAATGAGGGATTATCTAATGTTTTTGAATTACAATAATGAATGGTTACTGGAACAAAAAATCTACATGGATTTGGCAAGGGTGTATCAAATATTGCCTAAAATGGAATACATAACCTGGAGGAGCAGTTATGGCCAGTTGACACCTCTGTGAATCACCCCTGATATTGGGTGTAGTCTAAAATCCATGCCCAAAATACAGGTTTTATTTTGAGAAGGGAGAGTCAGTGACACATAAAAATACTGGCTGTAAAATTTAATCATTCATTTATACAACAATCAGCAGGTTGTCCATCACTGCAGGAGATGCTCCATGCGCTGGTTGATAAATGAGAAGCCAGCAAAGGCACCCTGGTCGGTTAAGCCAAACACACCTTTCTCACACATGGACAGGCGGTCATTTAAAAATTCCTGCTCGCAGTCGCTAGAGTCACTGGATGATTTCTGTGGTTGGAGGAGAATGGAAGCAAATCACATGATGAACAGAGGCTGCATTTCAGTATCTGTATTTTTGCAATTTGCTCTATGAGCATACAGTATGAAAAGTAAAAAATAAAAAAAAAACAGGAATGAGAGATGACTGTAAGAAATGGAAAGAAAGCTCATACCACTTTTGGCACGTAAGGGGGTTTGATTTCTCTTCTCTCCAGATCAGCCCAGTTAATGATCTCAAAGAATGAGTGACCTCTGATATTCCCCACAACACCCAGTCTATGAGAAGGGTCTCGCTCAAACAGCTTTGTTCATGGAAGAAAACCAAAAGCAAGAATATTATTCATAATAGAAATATCTCAGTGTGTCTCCTTTCTAAGTGCATAATAGCAGAACTCTATTCATGTCTTGGTTGGGAAGTATTATTAGTATTATTACTATTATTAATGTGTCATCAGGTGTGGTTTTGTGCATGCTTACTCGCTCTAGCAGGTCTCTGGTATCCAGTGTTATACTGTCAGGGAATTCAGGTGTGTCCGTAAGGATGGACTCATAAAGATCATCTACCTCATCACCATTGAATGGAGGCTGACCAATCACCATCCCATACAGGAGCACACCAAATGACCACCAGTCCACAGAAAAAGTATACTGCTGACCCAGAATGATCTACACAGACACACACACATTCACATTCAGGGCATACTGAGTTACATTGACATTGCTACAGGTGAGAACATTCAATGTCAAATTAATTTGATGCCATCTCATACCTCAGGGGCCATGTAGTATGGTGTCCCACAGATGGATGTGGCACGATTGTCACCAAAAATATTCTCCTTACACAGTCCAAAATCCGCTATCTTTATGTGACCATCTCTGTCTAGCATGACATTTTCCAACTTGAGATCTCTAATGCAGGAGAGAATTACAAAAATGTGGCAAAAATGTGGTTTAGTAGACAAGAACAGTAAAGGTGAAAGTACAGAATGTCAATTTAGCTTTGTTTGTGTGTGTAACCTGTGGATGACGCCTTTTCCATGGAGGAACTGCAGTCCACACACAATTTCAGCTGCATAGAATCTGGAAGGAAGAAACAAACCAGGAGCCATCAGACCGCACTATAATTACACATACCTACGTTTATATTTATATAAGGCATACAAAAAACATCATTGTGTGTGTGTGTGTTGCCTCACGTGGCTCTGTAGAGGTCAAAGGATCCTTCCTCCTGTATGTGGAAGTTCAGGTCACCTCCAGTCAGGTACTCCATTACGAAGTACAAGTATTCCTAACATGCAGACAATGCCATAAACACTTTGGTATGAGTACAAGCAGAATTACTGACTCAACAATCATTTAAATACCACAGTGATTCCATGAAGTATAAGTTACAGTAAACAGTTGTGACAATGCCTGGTGTGGTTAATTACTGCCTACACAAAAGTGTCCTGCTGGACATCCCATTACTATTGACTGAGAGGTGGAGGAACTGTATAATATAACCTTTCATTTGTTCTTTACTACCTTGGTCTGAAAGGAGGAGTAAAGGTGCGTTAGGAAGGGACAGTCCCAGGCCAGCGCCAGCACCCGCTTCTCCACCATGGTGGACTCTACATCCTCATCCATCAGCACCACATCTTTCCTCAAGGCTTTCAAGGCAAACCACTCCTCACTGCCCTTAAGTTCTGCCAGAAAAACCTGAGCAGGGACCAAGGGAGAGAAATAGACAAACAGACCAGAGTGAAAGAAAACACACACACACACACACACACATCCATGAAATATGAAGATTTGATGGAATAGTGTTTGTTTGGTCTATTCTTGTGGAGATAGTATTTAATAATAGAAGGGCAAAAGGACAGACATGTAAAAATGATAAGACACAGAGTCAGTGCGTGTGTGGAGGACCCGCGTGCAGTGTGACGGGGAAGACTCTACCTTGCCAAAGGCTCCCTTGCCCAGTACACTGTGGAAGGTGAAGTGCTCCGCAGTGATGAGTGTCTGGTGGCTGATCCGGGACAGGGGGCGAGGACTCGAACCCTCACACAGACCACCATATGGAGACACGTCTACAGAGATATACAGTACATTTTTACACATCCAGACTCACCTGGCTGACTTGGGTGAGTGCCTCAGCCAGTAGTTTCTGGCTGATGCTACACAGATTAGCCACTTTAGATTGGCACTTGTGATGAACATTCATGCTTAAATCAAAATATATTAATAGTTGTAAGTTCAAGTGCATATAGTTATTTTTTTGTAATAATTTTTTTCCATCATTGGGTGAATTACAAAGGCAGCCCTGCTCTTCCCTACAGAGATACATGTGACACCATATGCCCTGTGGCAGGAGATGCCAGAAGTAATGCAAAGCGTAAGCTCAGAGGGGATAGAGCTTTTTCCATTGCTGCTCCTAGATCAGCGTTTCTCAAAGTGAGAAGCCCCACTAGTGGGGCGCATGGGTATTGCAGGTGGGGCGCAAGCAATTGGAAGAAATGAACCTTTTTAAGTTCTGAACCGTTTTAATGCCTGTTCGTCTTGCATAAGCCCCGGATGTTTAAAATGTCTGCGGAACAGTGTGAACCAGGGCTAGATTCGGCCCTTTAATGAATTTGTACCGGTCCAATTACATTCGCCACCCCCCCATTTGTATTTTATTACCATTTTGTTTGGGTTATATGGGACAGGTGGGGCATGGAATAAACAACCTACCAACCTACCACTGCATGTTAGACAAGCCCCTTCACTGCCCATTTTTAAAACAAGTCTTAAAACTCACTTTAATTCATTGGCTTTAAACACAGCATGAGACTGTATATTTTTAGTTTTTACTGCTTTAGTTTAATTCTTTGATTTGATTCCTTTTACCGCTTTAGTTAATATTTTTTATCCATTTTTTGTTATTATTTGTTTTATTTCTAATGTTCTATTCTTATGTACAGCACTTTGTTTCGGCTGCCGTTCTTAAAGTGCTCTATAAATAAAGTTGAGTTGAGTTATATGAAAATAACTATTGAACATGTTGATATCAGCAAATTACAATATGTTAACTTGAGATTCACCTAGAGATGGGTTGTAGGAGACCTCAATCTGATCAAGGACAACGGGGAGGTCCTCCTCCCAGTCCTCATCCAGAACGCTGTTATTCAAAGGTACTACTGCAAAAATGATTTTTTCAAGAAGCCATAATTAAATATTACATGAAAGTAACAGGTGAATGTTTTTCATCTGAATTGTGTTAATGTGCGCTTGTCTGATATGAATAGCTATTGAACACGTTGATGTCAGCAAATTATGAAATATGTTATCAAATTGATATTCTGTATGAATGTGTCTTGGTCACCTAGAGATGGGTTATAGGAGTCCTTAGTCTCGTCCAGGAGAACGAGGAGCAGCTCCTTACAGGCCTCATCCAGAATACTGTTATTCAAAGAGACCTCAATCTGATCAAGGACAACGGGGAGGTCCTCCTCCCAGTCCTCCTCCAGAACGCTGTTATTCAAAGGTGCTACTGCAAAAATGATTTTTTCAAGAAGCCATAATTAAATATTACATGAAAGTAACAGGTGAATGTTTTTCATCTGAATTGTGTTAATGTGTGCTTGTCTGATATGAATAGCTATTGAACACGTTGATGTCAGCAAATTATGAAATATGTTATCAAATTGATATTCTGTATGTGTCTTGGTCACCTAGAGATGGGTTATAGGAGTCCTCAGTCTCGTCCAGGAGAACGAGAAGCAGCTCCTTACAGGCCTCATCCAGAATACTGTCATTCAAAGGTGCTACTGCAAAAATGATTTTTTCAACAAGTCCTAATTACATATTACAATGTTTTTTAGCTGAACTGTGTTAATATAAGCATTAGATAAGCAGTAGATATATGCGACATATAGCCTGGTGCGGCTTATACAACATTTTCCATTAAAAAAAAACTTGGTAGGTGCGGCTTATATTGAGGTGCGCTCTATAGTCCAGAAAATACACAACCCATAAAAAATCCCTTTAAAGACTTTTTCTAATCAATAAATATACAAAGCCAAGCAGAAAGACACAAATGTAATTGAATCGTTATTATTTTATTTATATTGAGACTATCACTATTTGTGGACCTAGGTTTGTTGGTATGTTGCCATAGCAACACCACTGACTTCATAAAAATGAACCTGTCAAATTATCAGATTCTTTTTCTATTTTTCACTTATTGGTTTTACCAATAAACACCAAATTCAGCTGTGTTAAAAGAACAAAATAAGCCCCAAAATATGCCCCAAAATAAGGTGTCACCATTGTACTCATTTACTCACTCAAGCCATGGGTGTTGTCGGTCTCCTGTTTTAATTCTGTTCCTCCGTATACCTCCTCTGTGTCTGTGTCCAAATCTTCTTGGGTGCCACAGCACCAGCACCAGAGAAAACTCCTTTTAATATCTTCCCACATCATTGTTTTTACACAGACTGATATGGAATTATACTGTACATGCAATTATATATATACCCTCATTTGTTGTGCCGTCGTTATGACGACAGAGCAGGTATTATGACGTCATGTGTATGTTGTATGTGTATGTTGCATGTTCTTCAAGAGGCTGTGCCTCTTGCCAGGCTGCCATTGCAAATAAGAAAGCTGTTCTTAATGATTTGCCTGGTTAAATAAAGGTTAAATAAAAAAATATAATATATAAAATAAAAAATAAATAAATGTGGAATTATGGGAATATATATATATATATATATATATTTTTTTTTATTGAAGTAAAAAAATAATCAATTACAATAAAAATGGCATCAAGATAAAGTACTTTTACCAGTTTGAACGTAGACCACAACAGGTTATTACAATATATTAAAATATAGAATATAAACAAATATTTTTAATATAAATAAACAAAAAAAACCCACAAGAGATATAACTTGTGGACAAGGGATCATCTGAAAGTTTTAGTTCATTAATAGTATGATACAGTTCTATTGCCTGTTTATTATCCATCAACTTCACAGATGCTAAAAAGTGAGCTCTTTTTGAAATGTGAGAAAGGATTGGCAAATCTTTTTAAAATGACATTTGTCACAGTCCTCAGTTTGACTGTGGGGACAGTTAGCGTGTGGGAGCTAGCGGAGAACAATACTGATAGCAGCATCGGAAGACCACTTCAAAAACACCGACGTACAACTCGACCGAAGTATTTCATCATGTTTGAGTCCATGGGCGGTTTGTTAATTAATCACCCTAATTAACAAACCGCCACTTTCTACAACTACCATGGTGGGCGCAGAGGAGCAGACAGGAGAGAGAGAGATGGATAAATCTCTGGTTAATATCACCTACGGTAATGATTTAACAGTCTTATCTCTTCTGTGAACGAGTGAATACAGCACGTACTCGTTTCAGCTGCAGCTCGGTCACTTAGGCTCATATATTCGGCGGATATTTGCGTTTCGCCGCGAAAGAAGGAAATAAAAAAACATTAAACAGGGCTCTCAAGTCTCACGCATTGAGCGTGTGACACACGCATTTGACCGTCTTCACACGCTCACACGCCACACTTCCGATTTCACACGGCGAGAAAAAAAAATCTAGTTTATTTACCTCCGATCCATATCTATCTACCTACATAAGTCATGTGACTGCCACACCATTTTAAGGTGAAATATTAGCAAGCTTCATGCTTTAGTTGTGGGAATATAAGCAAAGACGGGTGCGAGTTTCAAGTCATTTGTTGATGTGTTTAATTTGTGTTGTGCTTTAACCTTTTCTTACCTTAGCGCAGCGTGTTCGTTGATTGCAAAAGAAAACATTACCAGTCTTGTCTTTAGCCTTTTATTAAAAAATACACATAGGCCTATTAATTAATTTAATACAGAGATCTCTGGAGAGCTCACATACCCTAATCATGTCACCCCATGTGCAGCTCTGAAGCTGTCTGCTCTCTTCACCATTATATATGCTTTCCTCTAAACATAGGAGCTGCACATTCCATAGTTCAACCTACAGCTGTCTCTATTCTGGAAGCGAGGTCTTACTACCTGGCCTCACCACATAAGGCCACAGTGAGCCTTCTCTTACACATCCCATTTTAGCCTACTGCAAACGCATGGAGTATTGGAAGTGGCACACAAGCGCTTACACCGTCATTCTAGCAACTTGATCCTTAATATAATGTAAGCAAAACATATAGTGATTAATAATAGAGATTTGATTAATACTTTATGACTATTCAAAATATATAAATTATGATAAGCTGTTGATTCAATACTGTAATGTAAACAAACTATGAAGGGATTAAGATGACAATCACAACATTTGCCACCATTATTGTCATGCTAGTGTAGTTTGTCTTTTGCATGGATGCAGTTTACAACTTTACGCCCAAAATTGTTTGCTGGTTATTGGTCAGATTTATCTAGCGTTCATGGCTAGATCTACCAATAGCATTGGAATAACCTTTTTTCTGTGCTTTTCTGGCCATTTGGCTGAAGTTGAGATTTAGTTCATTACCCCTTGCACCTGTAAAAGTTAGGTTTTCTCTGTTATATTGTACTTATCAGAGTGTACAACACTCTTATATTGTACTTATCGTACAATACTGTAACGTTCTGCACGGGGCAGAACAGGGAGGCGGACACAAACGCTGAGGAGAGCGAGATTTATTAAGGGAAATTCCATAGACAGAGTCGAAGTGACGGGCATGGGTCATAACGGGTAGGCAGTCAGGACACGAAATACGGACAGACATAGCGAACACAACAAGGAAGACTCACGGAACAGCAGCACTGGGGCGAACAGGCAAAACACAGAGAAAAACAAAAAGACCGACAACTAGACCTGGGAGACACAGGGACTAATATACACAGGACTAAACTAGGGACAGGTGATGACAATGACACAGGGGCGTGGTAACTAACAAGGGATTCATAAAACTAACGAGCAGGGCGAGACAAACAGGCAGGGAACACGGACATGAGGGAACCCAGAGTGACAGCTACGAGAGGGGGCGTTGCCCTACGTGACAAATACATAGACATATCCTCAATAATATTTGATAACCGTGACATTGTATATTGTGTTTATTTGTATGTTTGTTCACATAGTATATAACTGAACAGTATTTTTGACACTGGCGCAAAGACCAGTGCTTCAATAACTGACTACATACACAGTGTGGACTGAAGTAGGTGAATAAATATATATATATTTCCCAAACTATGATGAATTAAAATGTAGTTTGTTATGCTATTGTATTATCATTGTCACTGGCATTTAATTCCCTAAGTCACATTATCACATTAATAATGGCACTGCCAACATTAGTAACCAGAAGCCAGGGAGCTACTTGCTAGGGGTGTGGCGAGCCATGGTATTGGGTTAACGAGATGAAATTTTTCTTTAATATATTAATTTCAAAATTGAAATACATGATTGAAAATATTTTATTTGACTAAAACTCACAAAATGCAAAACAGCAGGTGAATTTTGTAAGTAATCATCTTGCAACAGATGTCAATAAATGTTTACTCTGGTTATGAATTATGTATGGTTCCAATTAACCATATGCAGTAAATACAGAACATTATGCAGGTACTGCAGTCGGTTTTACCATAAACTGAACAACTTCTCTCTTAAGACCTTTCCCTAATCTGAATTCTCTTTTTTTCCATTGGAACTTTGGCTTTATATTTAAAAATGCATAGGATGTGCCATTTTGCGACTGGAGCTTTTAGTGTTCAAGGTGCATGGATTTGACTGTATACTAATGTTTAGTTTTGAACCTGGTACAGGCTTGTCATCCTGTGTCTTGTTGCTCATCCTATAGTCAAAAACAAGTTTGGGATTCCCAGTGCATCTGAACTGTACATTTTTGATGAAAGTGACACGGCAGTGGAGGAAGACATCCTTCTTGAACTGATGGAGGCCAATCCTGACTTATGCCTGACAGTACGTGACAGTGAGTCTGATGAAGGTAGGTTTTGTTAGAATTTGCATTGTAGTCAGTATAATCATGCTACCAGCATTAGTTTGCAAATGTACGTTTGATTATAAGCATCCCATTCTTGCTATACAAAGCCACAGCTTGCTATGTCAAAGTTGTATATATTTTTCTGAAAAAAATTAACTTTGCAGTTTAGATTATTTTTCTTTCACTTTGTGCTCAGTTTGAATAGAAGTGAATAGGGAAATTGACTTGTAATGTAACAATAGCTCATTGAGACACCAGGCAGGCTAAGCTAGTTAACATAGCAAGCTCAGTAAAGTTTATCAGATTTTAATCTGTGATAAAAGATCAATGAATGATGGAACTATGCCATTTTTTTTATTAACAGGAGCATTTCTATGATTGCGAAAAGAGCACAGGATATTTAGCATGGCGGCTGAAGACCATGTCCAGGAATAAATCTCAACAATCAGTTAAGGCAACCACAGTGTCACAAGCACAAGGAACAAATCACAGAAGATCAGTAGCATCAGTGCCTGAGCACCTTGATGGAGATGCCTGCCAGGAAGCTCTATCATTTCTTGTTCATTGTCATGATGAACCAAAAGTATTGAAGATGAAGATGTCCTTTGAACATCACCAGAACCTAGTGCATGACTCACAGAGAACGACAGATGTCCTAAAAACATTCCCACGTTTTTTAGATGTCAAAGGACTAGTGAGTTGTGCATTGGTTTTTAAAATCCAGGCTTTCATTTGGTTTGGCTGTTTACAGTGCATTGACCACTGATACATTTGTATGTGTATTTGATCAACAGCTGAATCAAGATTTTGTGCTGCTGTTTGGTGAGGAAACGTCCTCCAGGTTGCTTGAGAAGTGGGACACAACCTTCAAGCCGAAGGTTATCGAAGAGTCCAAACACCTGACTAAGTCAACCGAGCTGCACCGACTTCTAAATGCTGCTGAGAAACATGACACCAGTAAGTAAGATAGTCTTGGTATCTAGTCAGTTGGCTAGTGTTATGTATTTTTTATGTCTAACTGATGGCGAGTTATTGTTTGTGTCTCCCGCCTCATGCAGGCTTTAGAAGAGCTGGACTATCTAACGGCTCTGGATAATGATGGGAACCTGTCTGAGATTGCAGTGATTATGTCTGAGTTGCCTCTGGAACCGCAGATGGCTAAGAGTCTGCTGGCCTCCTGCGAGTTTGACTGTGCGAGTGAGGTGCTAACCATTGCTGCCATGTTAACAGGTAATGTCATTCATTCTAACAGGCAAGAATAATGTGTAAGCCAAGTATTTTCACCCCACTGTCTATCCATCTATACATGAACCATTTTGACAAACCACCTTATTATTGTTTTGTTTTTCTATACATCTGCATATCAGTGACTACATCTTTCATTATAGTGAAACTAATTCATCTGTTTAGTTAGGAGAAAAGATCCTGGTACTGTTTAGTTTTTGTGTTTGGTTGTCAGCATCTTTTTAAACTAGACTCACACCTCAACTGGTAGTACAGGTAGGGCAAGCTAGGACAACACCTAGCAATGTCAGGGGTTTTATTCCTAGAGATATACAGCGTATGTTTGTACTGATATATGTAATTCATGTCAGTTGCTCTGAAAAAAGCATCTGCCAAATACGGAAAACTTAAATCACATTTTGCTATAACATACATTCTATTCTGTGGAGCGGTAGTAGGGCTGCCAGATATGAACATTGAGGTTACCTTCATTAGGACCGGCATTTTGACACCTTATTGAACATGTTGGTTCATGATAAAAAGACACATTTTTCACCCTGCTGTATAAACTGTTTCATCCAGATACTTCTCACTCTATGTAGCTCATGTCAGTGTTGCAGACATGATAAATTAAACTGACTGAATTGACTGAATCCATGGTTTATGAAGTGTCCTATCCTCTTGCAGCTCCATCTTGCTTCCTGGCCCCTCCTCCTTATCAATGTGTACAACGCCTACAAACACAGCCAGCACAGCTCACGTGAGAATTAAAACACACCAGACTCATTAACATATCAAACCCAGAATGTGAACTAAATGTGTATTGTTACTAAACATATTCACTTCCATTTACTAAGACCTATTTTATATTTGACTCTTTCAGTGTGTTTATTGAACGTTCTAAGCACCCCAAACATTTATTATATCAATTGTAGTGGTGGGACTTTAACGCGTTAATTTCGATTAATTAATTACAGGAAAACTAACAAACTAAAAAAATGTATGCATTTTAACACATTTAATGCATGAGACACTTTTGCACCATGGAATGTTTCTCAGTGCACGAGTTCCAGACATACTATTATATGGACGCACAATAAGATGAGCATGATGGAGATGACTGAAGAGGCTACGCTGGTGGATGGGAAATTTAAATATAAGAAACATCCAGATGGAAGTACAAACACAAATAGTGTTATTTACACTTTATGTAGGAAGGAGTTCGCTTATCACAGGAGCACTTCCACCCTTCATTACCACCTCAACGCAAAACATGTTGGGCTAACGCGCAGGTCAGTAATGATAACTTAGCTGCTAAATGTATTCCTAGTACGAGCAAACAGTGTCACCGGTCAACACTCGACCACATGTCGGGGTTCAAATTAAGAAACAAAATTGACCAATTCACTGGCGAGATGGATTGCTGTGGACTGTAGAGTGCTCTCTGTGGTCGAAGGCTTAAGTAAGACGCGGCAAGTATGAATGTTTCCGCCGTTCGCGGAGGTTGGACCTCTATTAGCAACAAGGATTATCTTGGTGTGACAGCTCATATTATAGATGATAAATGTGAAGTCGGTTCACATAAGGGTCACTTTGAATGTTGTGTCATCATACCATATCAGTTCTGGCCAAATTTGATGATGTGTTTCTTGTATCTATAATTTGCACAAAGTTTAGTTTCTTAATAGAAATTTTAGATTTTTCTTAGTTTCTTCCATAACCAATACTGATGCATCTTATGTTGCTGTTTGTTGACCAAGCTGACTAGCACTAATAACTAAAACATACCGCAAGCAAGTGTGTTGTGCTACTACAATTCTCTATTTTTAAACCATTCAAAAACTGGAGCAGTTTGTCCTGACAGAGCAACCTGAAACTTCAAACTACAAAGAAAACAGACCAAATCATAATGAACATACATTGACCATTGCAACAAAAAATATGTCTTTTGATATTAATTGTCTTATTTTCTTAAAATAAAGGGAACACATCCAAATAACACATCCTAGATCTGAATGAATGAAATATTCTCATTGAATACTTTGTTCTGTACAAAGTTGAATGTGCTGACAACAAAATCACACAAAAATCATCAATGGAAATCAAATGTATTAACCAATGGAGGCCTGGATTTGGAGCCACACACAAAATTAAAGTGGAAAAACACACTACAGGCTGATCCAACTTTGATGTAATGTCCTTAAAACAAGTCAAAATGAGGCTCAGTATTGTGTGGCCTCCACGTGCCTGTATGACCTCCCTACAACGCCTGGGCATGCTCCTGATGAGGTGGCGGATGGTCTCCTGAGGGATCTCCTCCCAGACCTGGACTAAAGCATCCGCCAACTCCTGGACAGTCTGTGGTGCAACGTTACATTGGTGGATGGAGCGAGACATGATGTCCCAGATGTGCTCAATCGGATTCAGGTCTGGGGAACGGGCGGGCCAGTCCATAGCTTCAATGCCTTCATCTTGCAGGAACTGCTGACACACTCCAGCCACATGAGGTCTAGCATTGTCCTGCATTAGGAGGAACCCAGGGCCAACCGCACCAGCATATGGTCTGACAAGGGGTCTGAGGATCTCATTTTGGTACCTAATGACAGTCAGGCTACCTCTGGTGAGCACATGGAGGGCTGTGCGGGCCTCCAAAGAAATGCCACCCCACACCATTACTGACCCACTGCCAAACCGGTCATGCTGAAGGATGTTGCAGGCAGCAGATCGCTTTCCACGGCGTCTCCAGACTCTGTCACGTCTGCCACATACTCAGTGTGAACCTGCTTTCATCTGTGAAGAGCACAAGGCTCCAGTGGCGAATTTGCCAATCCTGGTGTTCTCTGGCAAATGCCAAGCGTCCTGCACGGTGTTGGGCTGTGAGCACAACCCCCATCTGTGGACGTTGGGCCCTCATACCATCCTCATGGAGTCGGTTTCTAACCGTTTGTGCAGACACATGCACATTTGTGGCGTGCTGGAGGTCATTTTGCAGGGCTCTGGCAGTGCTCCTCCTGTTCCTTCTTGCACAAAGGCGGAGTTAGCGGTCCTGCTGCTGGGTTGTTGCCCTCCTACGGCCTCCTCCACTTCTCCTGGTGTACTGGCCTGTCTCCTGGTAGTGCCTCCAGCCTCTGGACACTACGCTGACAGACACAGCAAACCTTCTTGTCACAGCTCGTATTGATGTGCCATCCTGGATGAGCGGCACTACCTGAGCCACTTGTGTGGGTTGTAGAGTCCGTCTCATGCTACCACGAGTGTGAAAGGACCACCAACATTCAAAAGTGACCAAAACATCAGCCAGAAAGCATAGGTACTGGGAAGTGGTCTGTGGTCCCCACCTGCAGAACCACTCCTTTATAGGGGGGGTCTTGCTAATTGCCTCTCATTTCTACCTGTTGTCTATTCCATTTGCACAACAGCAGGTGAAATTGATTCACAATCCGTGTTGCTTCCTAACTGAACAGGTTGGTTTCAAAGAAGTGTGGTTGACTTGGAGTTATATTGTGTTGTTTAAGAGTTCCCTTTATTTTTTTGAGCAGTGTATATGTTCTGAGAAAATCAACAAATCAATGAATTGCAGAGTGTTAAATACATTTAAAAAGCACACATATTCACTTAACTATTTTGCTATATTCCAGAGCAGTGGAAGCGACAGCATAATTTACAGAATAATTTAATTACAGAATATTTCAATTATTGTGGAACTGTTGATTTACTGCAGGTTCCAGTTTAGCACAATGGTGTGCTGATCATTACCTGAGTCTGGCTGCTCTGCAAACAGCCGATGCTGTTCGTGCAGAGCTCGCTAAGATCCTGAGGCGGATAGAGCTCCAGGTGTCCTCACCTGCGTTCGGCTCCAAGACCAACTGAACACCAAGCAGGTCCTACTGGCAGGCTTCTTCATGCAGGTAAAGCCATTAGACTCAGTATTCAGGCCATTAGACTCAGTATTCAGGCCATTAGACTCAGTATTCGGACCATTAGACTCAGTATTCGGGCCATAAGATTCAGCATTCAGGCCATTAGACTCAGTATGAACGGCAGTTTCCAGTCTGGATGAGAAACTTCTTTGGTCAAGTTTTCTCATAATAAATCTTCAATGTAATACAACGAAATTTGTGCACAGTTCTTCTCACACAAGCCAGTATTTGTTAATATCCCATCAAATGCTCTTTGTAGTGTATATTTATAATGCAAACCAATGCTTGCTGTATGGGTTTCTAACTTAAAAGACCTCACAGGAATCATTAAATTTAGCTTTGACCCTAAGTGCCTGTTCCAATATCCCAGGTGGCCAGGGACATTGATGGATCAGGGAATTACTTCATTCTTACCCACAAGCACGTGGCTCAGATCCACCCTCTCTCGTGTTATGGGACTGAGCCACACAAACAGAACCTTCCGGAGTGGGTTGTATACCATGAGCACACGCTGTCAGAGAATAACTGCATCAGAACCGTCACCCAGATTTCAGCACGAGTAAGTCTTTTTTATGAGTTTTAAACGTGGTGTTTAATGCAACAACTATTATTAATGTAATGATCCTTTAGTTTGCATTTGATGAATGCTAATATGCCAGTGAGGTTTTTACTGCTAGAGAGTTTTTACACAGAACAGTCAAACCCATCAAATCCAGTTTTGCCCTGACATTGTTTGTCATGTAGCTAATTTTCTATTCTGGTTCGTTTGTTCCATTCCTCTGTACCTTTAGAGGCTAGAGCTAGAGGTTGAACTTGAATTAATGTCTTTACTTTCAAATGGCATGTACTTTCGAATGGCATGTGATTCTAAAATTACTTTTCATGTTATTTTATTCTTCCAACACCCTTTAGAGTTCAGGAATGTATGAAGACTGGAGATAATGACAAATGAAATGTAGTCAAATATGTAGACACATTCCTTTGTGTTTATATTGAAGTGTCTAATATTCACATTTCTGTTTATTATTCGTATGAACAGGTTCATCTGCATGGCTCCTCAATACTTCTTCTACAACTTGCCCCCTAGTGAGAGTAAGGAGGTACTGCAGCACATCACAGAGCACAGCTCAGCTGCACCCCCCCAAGGGCAAGAGGGAACCCCAGATCCAGAACAACACCACCCATGAAGAACAGCCTTATGAACGCTGTGTCATACAGTGACGATGGAAAAATACATAAAGACATTAACAAGTAAATGGACTTCTAGAGGCATTAGTGAGACTCAAATTAAGGAACAGGAAACGGGTATTTAAATGCTGTACTGCAGTAGCCGCGCTAGTTTGAATGCACATGAAGCTCTAGAGACTCGCATGTTGTTTCACATGTTGTTCCAAAACTGCAGCTACAAGTTTTGGAGTATTGTATTTGAAGGAAGAAAAACTAGGATATTTTAGTTACATGGGGAAAATGATAGTAGTACTGGCTGCATTCTCTGGTTTTCAGGGTTTTTTGTGGTTGCCATTTTTTGTTTGGGTAAAGCAAAATACTTTAAATAGATTAAACTAGATTTCTGTCAATCTGTCAGCCTACATATTTCTACATATTTATTGTAAGCTGGTATTCTGCTAATATATGATTAGAACTTTTATAACAAATCGGCAGTTACACTTTTGGCAGTTACACTTTTGAAATTATAAAAATGTTTACAGAGTGCATCTCTGCATAACTAGAAAGAATTTGTAAGCACTAGAGATTCAACACGTAGTAACCGAGGGATCAGGGCTGTGTGGAGGACATATCCCCTCCAGTAGAGGTCTTAATGACATTGGCTGTATATTTGTTGTCGTTGTCCTGCTGTAGAATAAATTCACTGTTGCCTCTCTAAACTGATGCCTCTCTGATAGTACTGCATGATTTCTCAGCATTGAGGACACCATTAATCCTGACCAAATGCCCAGGTCTGCTGCAATACAGCGCTAAACTTCAAAGAAAGCTCCAACCTCCACAGTGATTAACTGCTGCCTGCATACACACAATATTCTATCACTCTTCAGGCCTTTGGCAAACACACCGCCACAGGTGGCACCATTGGTGGTTACCAGGCAGGGTAACTGAGTGATTGGGAGTTTCACCCTCGGCTGGGAGTCAAGCACCAGGTGGGCTTGACGCATAACTGTGGGCTGACGAGCACACACTTATTTACTTTACTTTTTTATTATCTTATTTACTTTACTTTTTTACATTTTATATTATTTTAATATTTTCATCTTTAATTTCATTTAACATTTTCTTTTTGTCTTTTCTTTGCTTCCTTTAATGTTTCTTTTTATTTATACAGTAAAGCACTTTGAGTTGCATGCAGGCCCGTTGACAGTCTTGCTAGGGCCTGGGACAAGAAAGTTTAATGTGCCCCCCCCCCCTCCCCCCGGCGCACGTCATTTGAATTTCGTCATTTGACAATCCTTCTGTTAGGTCATATAGTATATAATATAGCCACACATCAAAGCTGTTTCTGACAGCTGACTGGTTTATACTTGACGCGTCGCGAGCGTTCGCGCGAAAATGACGTAATCGCAGTGGCGAGGGCCTCACGCGCTGTCGATTCGCGAGGTCGTGCACCTCTTGACTTTTGTAACTTCGCGCGCGCCGCGCTTCAGCACAATGAACAAAGTCATGTTTGCAGGGTTCATACACCTTTATAATGTGGAATTAAAGCACTTGTACGTCACTTTAAAGGTCCATTTCAATATTTTCCAGCACGTTAAACTTAATTAAGTTAAATATTTATACATATACTCGAAATAATTCGCTTTTTATCACATTATTTAATGGTTGTTTATTTTCAAAACGCCCAATCTTAACGTCTTCACGAGAACTGTTCAGTCAGATATTTGTTGTGAAACGAAGTAGTTACAATTTCAAGCATTTTCAAGTACTTTAGCCTAAATTCCAGCACTTTTCAAACCTGGAACACAATGCAACATTAAAATTCGTCAGGTAAATGTTTTCCTTTCTTTTCTGCGCTCCAGATTTCTGTATTTACTTTAACTATCCACCACTGTATTTCCCGCTGTTGTGCGGGTACCAGTCGGTTACGGTCGGTGCTGGATCAAACCATTTTCCAGTGGGATGCGGGGGTGTATGCACTTAATGGAAAATATGCAGATAGGTAAAAAATATATATATTTTAGCTATTGAGTTTATTTTGAGTACAGAAATTTATATTAATGAAAGATTTCAAGATTATTTAAAAATTATAGACTTTAAATAAAAAATAAATTGCTGGGCTCTTTGATGGGCCCCCCTGGCCCTGGGGCCCGGGACAACAGAACCGGTTGTCCCCCCTTGTCGACGGGGCTGACTATATGACCTAACTCAAGGATTGTCTGCTACAGAGAAAATTCAAATGACGTGCGTGGGGGGGGGGGGGGGGGGGTCTTTCTTGACCCCAGCAAGACTGTCAACGGGCCTGCCTACAAGACAGCAGACTGTAGTGTTGCAGAACCTCTTCAATCTCCTCTTCAATCTCCTCTGAGACTGTGGACAGATTCTCTGACAGGATGGTGAGCTCCTGTGACTGACATTACTGACGTTACTGCTGGCGGTTGGGTGTAAGTTCCACATGTGAGTGATTCCATACATTAGATTCCACAAGCATTTGAGTCCCAGCCCTGTTAGGGTGAAGCCCACTGAAGAAGAGAGATGCCTCTATAAAATCACTTCTGCTATGTCTAAATGATATTAAGGACTGGATGGCTTTAAACTTCTTAAATTTTATTGAAATGAAAACAGAAGTGATGGTGTTTGGTCCTAGTGGTTCCAGTGAAGCATCCCCTATTGATTTGGGCCCTTTGACATTATATGTGAAGCAAACTATCACTAACTTGGATTTTAAAATGGACAGTGATTTTAAATTGGACCGTCAAATCGGTGCAGTGGTTAAGTCCAGTTTTTTTTGGTTTGAGGCAGCTGGCAAAGGTAAAGACAATCATTTTGCACGAGCCTTCATTACGTCTCGGCTGGATAACTGTAACGCACTTCATTTTGGAGTCAGCCAGTCCTCTCTCAAACATCTTAGTCAGTGCAAAACGCTGCTGCCCAACTTTTAACGGGATCACGCAAAAGAGAGCACATAACTCCTACTCTGGCCTCCCTGTGCATTTTAGAGTTCATTCAAGATTTTATTTGTTTTTAAATATTTAAATGGACACTCCCCGCCTTACTTCGCCGAGCTGCTCCATCCCCACACCACTGCTCTGTACCCCAGGTCAGCTGATCAGCTGCTCCTGGAGGTGCTGAGGTCAAAGTGGAAGCTCAGAGGGGATAGAGCTTTTTCCATCGCTGCTCCTAGATTATGGAACAACCTACCACTGCATGTTAGACAAGCCCCTTCACTGTTGTTACGCCCCTGCGTGGTGGTGGTGTTGTTATTGTTGTTTCCATCGACTTTGTTGTCATCTTCAGGATTCATCTTCAGGCACCCATTCTCGTCCCTAAGCTACTTCACCACGCCTTGCCTCAGGATTCCTTGATGATTGGTGGACTGGACTTCTGACTTTAATCTCACAATTCTGACTTTATTCTCACAATTCTGATTTTATTCTCACAATTCTGATTTTATTCTCACAATTCTGACATTAATCTAAAAGTCAGAATTGTGAGAAAAAATTCAGAATTCTGACTTTAATCTCAGAACTAATTACAGCACTAATATATATATATATATATATATATATATATATATAACATTGTGACTGCCTATATATAAATACACATCCCTTTACATTCTCCTATTTCTCGGTTGTTCCTTTTCATTGCTGTTACACCTTGCACCCCATACTGGTGCGTAACACTGTCCATTTTAAAAACAAGTCTTAAAACCCACTTTTATTCCTTGGCTTTTAACACAGCATGAGACTTTGTATGTTTTTAGTTTTTACTGTTTTAGTTTTATTCTATGATTTGTTCTATTGATTCATTTTAATGTTTTAGTTAATATTGTTTTATCCATTTTTGCTATTAGTTGTTTTATGTCTAATGTTCTATTCTTATGTACAGCACTTTGTTTCGGCTGCCGTTCTTAAAGAGTTGAGTGGACTATAGAGTGCATCTAGTAATGTACGAGAGTATCGTATTACACAAATATTAACACTCCCCCACACACACATATGTAGTACTTCTAACACAATACAGATGTTTTACTAAATGTTACCAGTTCAGTATAATTGCTATTTGGTATGCACATAACCTGGTCACCCATGGTAGAAGGCTCCTCATGCAAATCCATTGTCTTCATTACTGATAGGATGATCCGCAGTGCTAACATTAGAGGGGCTTGTTGCCAAGAGAATCATCAATACTATGAGTACAGTCATTGCTGCTGGCTCTAATGTTAACCACAAAAGTTTAAGATCTGGGCTTTCTTATGAAGTTATGACTGGTAACCAAGAGAAATCCTATAGAGCACTACTTAAAAACATCCACAACTCAAACCTTTGGATATCAAACCTTTCGATATAAAAAAATATGCATTTAAGTTTACTTGTTATCATGCTTTGGGTGAAATCTGGTGATTTAAGTCCATTTTTGTGACAACTATGACAAGCAAAGACTTTAAACCATAAGGTAGGTCAATATGTTATATTTTTATTATACAAAGAGTATTTTTTCCTGCAAAGTCCCAGCTTAGGGTGGATCACATGTTAAACCAAGAGGGACGTTTTCTGGCACGCTCTATGATTCTTTTGTCCTTGTCAACATCACCAAGAGCTTCATTCTCATATAAGACCACAGTCTCCACTGACGGGGCATTGTGAGGACGACCCTCCATGTTCTGAATCTGCCTCCGTATCATGGCTGTCTCGTTCTGGACCTTCCTATAGCAGAATGCACACAGCACATGCTTCTGCTTCAGGTTACCACATTCGAGACAAGGTTCAATGTTCATCTGCAGGGCAAAATAAAAATAACAACAATAGTAAGATGAAATACAAAAACAGAATCAGTGAGCAAAAACATTGTGGTTTAATAAAGGCATATTGCAACTGTAGACCTTTTCATTTATTAATTTATTTTCCAACCACAGTTTGGGGTTCCAATATCTTGTGTGTGTAAAACTGCTCCGACTTGCCTTGACGTCTATAAGTTTGTTTGGGTTCCGTCTTCTGCAGCGATTGACCTCGATGGTGCGTCTCTTTTTGGGTGCTGCCATCCAAAATATGCTGTCTAGAAAACTTGGCTCAGAACTGTCATGATCTCTGATGCCCTGCGGTGGTGGGAGAAGACTGGGGCCATGTGTTGCCAGAGCTGGCCCTTGAGAGAAAGAGTTTATATGGTCACTGGCCTAATTATTCTAGGTTTTACATTATGATGCCGCCACACTACGACTAGACACAAGGATAAATAAGTTATTCTATTGAGTAGCTAATTGAAGAAAGTTGTCTAGCTAATCACAGAGTAACTGAAAATAAGAACTGTGGGTATTTTACTTACTTAAAACTCCACAAAAACAAAACTAAAAACAGATGGGTGTAAATACGGAATTAGACTTTACATTCAAGAACAGCAAACAAAAAACCTGAAATCTTACAGTCACTAACTGTAACGGTAGCTAGGTAGTTAGCCAACTAGCATAGCATGATGCCCTTCTTTAGTTGGCTTGCCAAACCAAAATTAGGCTTACCCAAACTCCTGTCAAACACAACAGCTTTTATCACGCAATGTTCCAGTCGCTGTAGTGAATGCCCGAGAAAACGTATAAACCCCGACAGAGACATACTGCAGTTTCTTTACGCTTTGCTCTTACAGCCAGACGCTACAACATCCTCACGGTCATTTGCAATGGGTTGCACACTGCGCCTGCGCACGCTTTTGCGCCGACGGCCTTCGGAACTTGAAGTTCGATTAATGTAATTATTTCTTTCTGGAATCGCTCTGTGCTATTAATATCAAAATAAATATTAAACATTATTGATTTATATATACATACAAGATGTTAAACAAGACAGTTAACATTTAGTTAAACTACTTTTGAAAAACTGTAGTTTAGCTTGATTTTCTTGACCTCATTACCCAGACTACTCTTCGACATCTTTTTCGACCAACCATTTCAAGCGAACGCTTGCGTCACTTCCGGTGCATTGAAACAGCAATGGCAGAAAGAGGCTACAGTTTCTCTCTCACTACATTCAGGTAAATAACGTTAGATAACTAATTATTTGTGCTGTGTTTTGCACGACAGCCTGTTTCAGTGTGTCTCGTATAATACTTTAAGTCAAGCAGTATGATAAACAAAGTCATTGTGATCAAAGCCAACAGGCAGATAAACAGTTTACAACTGATGCAGAGTCACTCTCTCTAGCTAACTAGCATTGGTGTGTTGATCAGTCTAATGCTAACTGCTAACTGCTTAGCTAATTGTTTAGACTGCTGAAGCAGAACCTGGATGAGCCATCAGATAACTAGTTAGATATATGTGGCTGGGTGGTTTGTATGAGATTATTGTATTCCAACTTCCAAAAATGTGAAAATATTTTTAAAAATTGCTTTAGCTAGCTAGCTACCGCTAACTTTCACTTTCTGTTGGTCTAAAACAAACAGAATAGATACAAACTGCAGCAGGTGGTTATTCAGCTACATATACATCTTATATTTGGACATTTTCAGATAACACGTGTTGGCTTGCAATCGTTTAAACTGAATTCTGACTCCTTTTGTGTTTGGTCCGTAGCCCTTCGGGGAAGCTGGTTCAGATTGAATATGCGCTGGCAGCCGTGGCAGCAGGTGCTCCCTCTGTAGGGATTAAGGGTAGGCTACAATACACAACATCGTGGCTTAGTACACATTTGTATTATTAAGTCGTACATTTCATATTAACTCTTGAATATGCCACTACCTTATTTCATTATTTATTAATGATTAGCGTACGTGTGTGGTATAAACACTATGCCTGTTGATTTTTAATGGTTTGATTATTCTTCCTTGGCCACAGCTGCAAACGGTGTTGTGTTGGCAACAGAGAAGAAGCAGAAATCTATACTGTATGATGAACAGAGTGTCCACAAAGTAGAGCCCATAACCAAGCATATTGGCATGGTGTACAGTGGAATGGGTCCAGACTACAGGTATGGATTACCCTTATACAATTCTACAGGGAAATATATAAAACATTGTATATATATATAGTGCATACGTGTCGATTGTCTATTTCATGGTTCATTGCAGACTACCTAAAGTTACCCATAACAGTTTTTCTATAGATCAGGTAAAATCGTCTATCTAATGGCCATGCTTTCTGTGTGCAGGGTTTTGGTGAGGAGGGCACGTAAGCTTGCCCAGCAGTACTTCCTGGTTTACCAGGAGCCTATTCCAACAGGCCAGCTTGTGCAGAGGGTGGCTTCTGTCATGCAAGAATACACACAGTCAGGGTAGGTTGTATTTAAACTTTTTGACACTTAACCAGTTATAAAAAAAAACACAAACACTTTGTTTTAACTTGAAACATTGTATTTAGTCATTACTTCTGCAAAAGCATATTTAAATAGCAGTACCTGTAACATCAAAATGATTTATTTTAAATGATAATGACTTAGTTTTGTAATGCCAATGATCAACACTTTAAATATTGCACGTAGTCTTATATAATTGTAATTACACATTACCATTGGCCAATGAAAATTAGTCTGAGAATAACTTGCATCAAGTAATTTATTCACCTATTTATTCTTTATGTCCATTCTTCTGGTATTGTGTGAAGAAAGGGATGGGGTGTTTTATTTTAGATGTATCTATGTCATACATGAATATCTGTGTATGACAAACTATGTTTATTATTCAGATGTCTACTGATTTTTGAGCATGCTCAAACTAGTAAGATGTGTAGGTTTGATTTCACGATACATGGATGGCATATTACAATACAATAAAACTGTCTTATAAAGAAAACTATATTAAAACAATGGAGACACATTTAATATATATAAAATATGAATATACATACACACACAATGGAGTGTGTGTGTGTTTCTAGTATAGTTTTCTTTATTTAAAAATCTGAAGTAGGACCTCTGTCCGAAACGTTTCTCTGTAAACTTTGTGTACTTTACTACAAATTTTAATATCTTACCTAAGTACAGTTACTTACCTTGAATCTTTATACCTATATCTGAAAAGGATTATATGTTGTATATACTATAATACCTTTCTTTGCTACACAGAGGGGTTCGTCCGTTTGGTGTGTCTCTTCTAATTGCCGGCTGGGATGAAGACCGCCCATATCTCTTCCAGTCTGATCCATCGGTATGTCATGTATGCTTTAAAACAACAGTACCCATATTATTCTGATTAAGTATGTTGGGATGCAAACACTTAAGAAGAAAGCTAAGAAATCCATTTGCTGTCTTTCAAAGGGTGCCTACTTTGCATGGAAAGCCACAGCAATGGGAAAGAACTATGTGAATGGAAAAACATTTCTTGAAAAAAGGTATTAGGAACTTTATATTACACTCTGATACTGAATGTTTTGCAAACTAAACATCAACAGATATGCTAACGTTTTAATTTCACCTTTCATTTTGCCCCATGTTTGTGTGTGTTTTCAGATATAATGAAGATCTTGAACTGGAAGATGCCATTCATACAGCTATTTTGACCCTCAAGGTGAGGTTTCAGACCAGCTTGTTTGCTCAGTGTTAGGGACTTTGCTATATATTCAAAATCTGGCCATGGGATGGATGTTGCGAATAATTAATAAGCATTTACATCTTTGATTTGCATTTGCCTGGAATAACAAACCCATACTGAGTATGTTAATTGACTGAATGCCTGAAATGTGTTACAGGAAAGTTTTGAAGGCCAGATGACGGAGGATAACATTGAGGTGGGAATCTGCAATGAGGCCGGCTTCAGACGCCTGACTTCAGCAGAAGTCAAAGACTACCTGGCTGCTATCGCATAAATGAACCTTCTTTGGATGAAGCACTGATTAATTTCTGTGGATATCAGATGTCTAAGGAATGTGGTGGTAGTTTTATTGTTTGTATTTTTTTTTACCTAGAAAAAATAAACTACCAAAGTACGTGGTTTGCGTTTGTGCTTAATTCTAAGCCCTTGTGTGAATTTAGAGAGGAATAAATGGTTTTTTTTTGTTTTTTGCTTACAATTTCCCAATGAGTTTAAATAATTTTTTATATTTCATCAAACGCTTCTATCGCTCCTGGTGTGCTAGTAGCGCTCTTCTGTATCGCGCATGGGTTTGGTCTGCATAGGCCAATTAGAACCCTAAGCGGAGTGCTCGTGCAAGGCGCGCCAAAAACTTTACCGGAACTTATTTCGAAACAGACTTCTACGCATGCTTCAAACATTGAATCGAGCAATATCAGTGTTTTTTTAACATTGGTTTGTGTTTATATATTTACTTCGTCATTTAACATAACGCTTGAATTAATTATTATACGACATAAGAAGAATTTACAGTACTTGGCGTGTGGTACTAGTTTTCATCTCGACAGCACAACTGTGTTCGTGTCGTTATTAGACTTTCAGTGACGTTTATGGCGCCAGAAATCAAGGAGGAAAAGGCGCTGTTTGTGCTTCTGTATCTGCGGCGGCTGGACGACTGAACTGCGTTTAGACATGGAATAAAGTTGGTTTCCCCCATTAAAGAGCTGTTTTACGTTATAAACGACACAATGGTGATGCTACGCAGGAGCAGCTCGGGCGCAGACCCAGCTGCCCCGCCGAGGGCTCTCGACATGGATTCGAGCTCGGAGTTTCTGTCGCTGCGGCGGCCGCTGCGGAAGACGGCGCGGCTGAAGGGCCTGGAGGATGACAGCTTCAGCGGCGCCGAGAACCTCCCGGCGAACGTGAGGTTTCCACTCGGCCCTCCGCCACTACAATACCGGGTTTTTAAGTTTTCTGAAACTTTCTAACATCTCGCGACATCCGTCCCAAGTTCCCCGTCTAACTAGCGTTAGCTAGCGCGGATGTGCCTGATAGTACCGGCCGCTCGCAGCTAGCGTGTCTACCGTTAGCCCGAGTACCGTGATGGCGCTCCCACTCCCCCCTGGCCGTGTGGTCATAAACACTGCCCGTGAATTACTCGTAGTCGCGTACAGGTAAGATAGCTAGCCAAGTCTCGGTGGTTTTGAGCCCACGGAAGCCGAATACCCCTCCACACCGTCGGATAGCCTGATTTGAAAAAGGCGCCATGCTGCTGCTGGCGGATAAAACCGTCGGACGTAAACAAACCGACGTGGCCCGCAACGTCTGAGAGGTCGCACAGAAACTATACAAGAGCCACTTTACTTGCTAGGATGACTCGTTTTCAAATAATTGGGTAAAATGTTTTCGTGCACAACATTGCCGTGACTTGTGCTCTGTAATTTTGTCAATTTAGCTAGGTTATAGGAATAAATAGGAGCTCCTACACAGTTGAAGCAGTTAAGTTTTTAACACTCCTGAGTGTTAAACCTGGTTTGTACTGTATTATTGGAAACTTTGGTCACTTAGATGCGACGAGTCTGTCTGGACCTGTTATGACCTGTAATGCGTACATAATCCATCATTGGTTGTATGTTCTTAACACTTTGATTAATGTGTTTTTTTAGGGATACCTGTCTGTCAAGGAAGAAAATGATATTGAGAGAGCTGGCATTAGGACCAGGGCCCGAAGTGAGAAACGAGGCACGACGTTTGCCTCCAACCCAACAAGCAGGTCCCCTCCAAAGGAAGTGAAAAGCCTGAAACACTTAAGGTAAAATTCCCTTTTTTACTGCATTGGAATCAATACATGAAAAAGTTACAGGATACAAGATGTTATTATATCACGTTTGCCTGTTTATTTATAAATAGGAAATCTCCACGATTGCAAGCAGATGGAGAGAAGTCTGGGGACAAGCATTCCGGTGGGTGTTATGTTTGACAAACATCCAAAGGCAGCAGCGAGCTACATGCCGGTACATGGGCGCTGTTTGTGGGAAATGGCGTTTCTAAAAGAGAGGACTCTCTCCTCTCTCAGGTGCAGACGGGCCGACGGGCTCGCAGAACCTTCACGCTCGCTTCCCAGCGCGGAAAGAGACGGCCGCCGTGAGACGCAGCTCCAGGATCACCAGATACAAGCTCGACGCCAGGAACCAGTCGGTCCTTTACGACAGACTCATCACCAAGTAAGCCACTCTGTCGGCCCGAACGTCATGCGAAGAGAGGCGGAGTCTGCAGGCGGGTCATTGCTGGTCGTCGTGTTCTTCAGCCTCAACCGATTCGGAGTTGACCTGCATCCTATAGGCTTATAAAATGTGTAGTCAGAACACACGTTTAAGGTTCAGATACTCTGGCACAATCCCATGTCACACCTTGCCCCTGCTGCTCAGCCACACACCTCTGTTTTCACATGTTCAGGGTGAAGGGTGTCCTGGTTTCTGCTGATATGGAGGGGTAGAGTGAAGTGTCAGGACTACAAACTCCAAATGGAGTGGCATGAAACATTTCACAAAAGGATCAGCAAGTGTCCAAAGAAACCCAGATAAATATATAAAATTAATAAAGATATCAAAATGATGATAGCGACAGTGTTCTCTTAGTTTTATTTCAATCTATTATGGCCATTTTTGTTAGAACAAACATTAATAAATGACTAGAAGTTACCTACATTCTGGTAGCTAGGTAACGCATATTGCAAATGCTGATTTGTTTATAACAGTCTTGCGTTCTTACATGTTTTCACATCTCATTCTCACCCCTGTGAAGGCATGTGATGCCCAACCTGCAGCTAGTCCTCACTACTCCTCTAATATCAGTGCAGACGGGCTTGGTTGGCTAAAGAGCACTGCAGATAGCCTGCTAGTTAAACAGTTGTTTTGTTTTACTTTGTGTCTGAAGTTGTCAACAGAAATAACCTAAGATTACATACTGCCCACACATGAGAAATCACCACTCTGAAACCAGTATATTGGAAATATCTGGCAAATACTGATTGAGTCTGGTTACAGACATACTGATCACTGTTCTTTTGGAGCGTGCCGTTTTGCAGCTCCGTTTCAAGGGGCAAGGACACTCAAGCAGGGAATAAGGATAAATAATTATAAATGGGATTGGGCCTTACTGTAACATCGTAACTTTCATATTGTTTTCATATGTTTGGTTTGTTTTGGTGGCTCGCTTGTAGCTGGTGGCGTTAACTTGGTCTTTTTCTGCCAGGAGTGTGTGTCAATTTTGGGATGTACACTACCTATTTTAAATAGCGGTTTGTTCATAAGCTGAATGGGGTTGTGGTGATTCGAACAGCGCTGACCGTCTTTCACTCCCTTCAGCACTGCGGAGGCCGTTCTCCAGAAGATGGACGACATGCAGAAAATGCGGCGGCGGCTAAAGAGCAGGGACTCCGTGGAGGAGGTGAGGCACGCGTGGTGCGGGGACGCGCCTCGTTGGTGCGGGGACGCGCCTCGTTGGTGCGGGGACGCGCCTCCTTGGTGTGCGCCGTGGAGGTTTGGATCAGTTATGACTGTGTTTTCATTCCTCACGTCATGTGCAGAATCTGCTAATGTACCCTGGTGTGAAGAGGAAGAGGACCACGCGGTCTTCTGTGAGAACGGATGAGAGTGCTGATGACCACGGGAGTGGCCACGACGGTGAGGAAGTCCAACCTGAGGCACCTCTGTTGATGCCAGCTAAGCAGATGATATGATGGGGCAGGATTGGGTGGTTTGATTAGACTCCCTATTTGATCATAGCCAAAAGTGGTAATCAGAATTAAGCTATAATTATGTTCACAGAATACAGTAATCAAGAGGATGAAAACGATAATGAAGATGATGGAGGTGAGGGAGAGGAAGAGGACAATGATGATGATGAGGAGGAGGAGGATGACGAAGAGGAAGAAGACAATCGAAAACGATACGAGTTCAGGCAAAGGAAAGCTGTTGTTCGCTACCAAGCTCCTCTTGAAGGTTGGTATTACATTGGATTCAACCCATATCCAACTTCATGTGGCTGTGTAGATACAAATAATAGGATCATTACTCATAATCTTATATGACTTCATGTAACTACATTTTCTCATTATAGTTATACTGCAGCGTCAGTGGAATTCTAGTATTACACAGTGTAAATGTGTGTGTGTGTGTGTGTGTGTGTGTGTGTGTGTGTGTGTGTGTGTGTGTGTGTGTGTGTGTGTGTGTGTGTGTGTGTCCCAGAGCCCAGGAAGCAGAGCCTGTTTTTCCGGCCTCACTCCACCCCGACCAGGCGCAGGTATTCCTTCGGACCTTCAGGACCCTGCAGCCCGTACAGCAGACGCAGGAGCAGCAGGTCACCAGCTCCCAGCACCTCTCTGGTCACGCCTCACTTCATGTCCTACAGGGCCTGGGTCACCATCTCCCTGCCCCTCCCCCTCTGGTCATACCTCCCTGCTCACTTCATGTCCTACAGGGCTTGGGTCCAGCAGTCATTCTCCCTTTGTTCAAGCACCTGATGCAACTAATCAGATCATTTGCTGTGTTGCCAGTTCCTTTAGGATTGGGGGGGGATCTTGCATTCTGATACTCCAGAAGTGGAGCTGGGAATGCCAAACTGATTTATTGTACAGTACGGCTATCTCTTGATGTTTGAACAAGCATCTTTACCCTTTGGGTCATAGACTAGATGGGGTGTGTGCTGCTCACTTTGAAGGTCTTAACCCATAACGTGTTAAGGTTGGTTCTGCCTCTTGTATTCTCCCTAAGCTTGCTTTGTATCTACTCTGACTGTGCAGTAATGGAAAGCACAAATCTGATGGGTAAGATAAAGCTTTATCCCTTTCTGGGGCATTTAAGCACTTTGCCAGCAAGGCAAAAAATAAATAAATCTTTTAGATAGTTCTGTGCAAGCACTTGACTATAAAAGAGAGGTTAAATATACTGGAGGTGTTTGGGTGTGCTCATTTGGGTCAGCCTCTGTGCTCTGTTGGTGTCGGACATTCACTTTTACTAACTAAGTCTTGCAAACCCTATTGGCTCCATGATAAAGGCTCACTGTTGCCTGCTTTTCTCCTCCATCAGACGGAGACATGCTATCCACAGCAGTGACTCCACCTCTTCCTCCTCATCTTCCGATGATGAGAAATTCGAGAGGCGGAGGAATAAGAATCGGAACAGGTCAACGAACAGGTAAACGTCCCCCGCAAAACCATTGTCTGCAACGGTGGGGTCCTGTGTTTTATTAATGCCATTTATTACCATCAGGGTATTGGGCTCCCAGCTTAATAAATTACGCTGCTGTTCAGTAGCAGTTCTTTGAAAATTGTCCTAACTGTGACCAGGTTTTGATGCAAAATATCCAATATAAGGGGGAAATAAAGTATTTGTTGAAAGTATATGTTCCATTCAGATTCCCATATACCGTTTTGATGCTTGATGATGATGCTTTAGAACAAACGTAATGCATTTCAGTCTGTCTTGTAGATGCCTTCCAATGAACTTCCGGAAAGAAGATCTGTTAGGAATCCACAAAGACAGAATTAAGGTCGGAGCGAGTCTTGCTGATGTTGATCCAATGCGCATTGACCATACGGTAGGTCTATATTTTACCCTTTATATTTATTTTCACAGCATTTGAAACGCATGTCATCTTCAGATTGTGTGTGACTAGGCCTGTCGCGATAATTACATCATCGACTTATCGTACGATAATTTTTAAAACCGCGATCATTTTTGCTGATGTCGATAATTGGCCACTGGGTTTCCGCGCAAATTTGTTTACCTGAGAATAAACCGCAACTACGTTAGATTTCAGAAAGGCACGCAGTGCTGCTGTCTCGCACCCCCCTCCCCCCTTAAGGGAAGACGAATCTATCAGAGAGCGACATCTACCGGTTAGGAAATGAGTGCAGTACACGGAGATCGTATGCATCAATAACAGTGCCTCCACACACACACAGGTGGAGATGTGTTAACTCGCGAGAACGTATTCGAGGCTAATAGGACGAAAACAAATTATTCGAAATAATTCGCTTTTTAATCACATTATTTAATGGTTGTTTATTATAGTGACCATAGCACACGACTCCACACACCTCGAGCGAACCTCCGCGAACGGCGGAAGCGTTCATACTTTCCGCGTCACATTCTGTGCAGTGTTGTTCGAAACGATATGTGGTAGTTTAAAGAAATACCCCTCAAAAACAGGGGAATGAACATTTACCTGACGAAGTTTAATGTTGCTTTGTGTTTCGGGTTTGAAAAGTGCTGGAATTTGTTCATTTCACAACAAATATCTGTCTGAATTAACAGTTCTCTTGTATTACGTTAACAAATACGAGCCTCTTGTAATTCCAGGACGAAACATGAGAGAACGTGAAGACGTTAATATTGGGCGTTTTGAAAATAAACAACCATTAAAGAATGCGGAGCCACCGCGATTACGTCATTTTCGCCGCACGGACCCTCGCGTCGCGTCAAGTATAAACCAGGCTTAACTTGCTATATAGCCAAATATAGCGGCTATATAGCTGCCGTTAAATACAGTCTAAAAGAAAAAATTTCTAAACATGCTGCAAAGATTTGACAAGCAGTATGAATTGCCAAAGAAAAAGTATATCTCCCAAACTGCCATTCCAACCTTATATAATGAAGTAAAAGATGGCATTCTGAAGGAGATTAAAGACATCTCATTTTCCTCTACCACTACAGATAAGTGGTCAAGCTCAAATATGACCCCATACATGAGCTTTATAATACATTACATTGCTGCAAACTGGTGTAATTGTATTATTATGCTACTCTAATATTATTGTGGCACATTGTCTTAAAGCTCCTTTGGGGAGCCCAGAAGCAAGAAAAAATTCTATAATGGCACTTTAAAATGACAATATTATCGTTTATCGCAATAATTTCTGGGACAATATATCATTCTGAAAATTTTGTTATCGTGACAGGCCTATGTGTGACCGCTGGCTAAGGTCTTGGTTTAGTCTGGTTTGTACTGAAACTACTGTCACTGTTCCTCCTGGTTGTAGGTGCGCTTTGACAGTATTGGAGGTCTGAGCAGGCATATCTCTGCTCTCAAGGAGATGGTGGTCTTTCCTCTGCTCTACCCTGAGGTCTTTGAGCGGTTTAAAATTCAGCCTCCAAGGTAAGGTGATGGTGGATCGAGTTTCTGATTAAATTACAGCTATAGGAGAATATGCTTAAATTAACTGGAGTATATGAGGGTATTATCCACACCAAAAGTGATTTTTCAGTCATAAAAAATGCGGCAGAATTTTATTTGCCCTGTGTTCTTGTTCCAGTATGTACGTTGAGGAGAAGTATTTGAACAACCTGCGACTTTGCAAGTTCTCCCACTTAGAAATCATGGAGGGGTCTGAAATTTTCATCTTAGATACATGTCCTGTGAGACATAATCTAAAACATAAATTCCAGAAATTTGATTTTTAAAAATAATTTGTGTTACTGTTGCAAACAAGTATTTGAACACCTGCCAATCAGCAAAAATTCTGGCCCTCGAAGACCTGCTAGTCTGCCTCTAAAAAGTCCACCTCCACTTATTATTCTAAATTAGAAACACCTGTTTGAGGTCGTTAGGTGCATAAAGACACCTCTCCACCCCACACAATCAGTAAGACTCCAATTACTAAAGCTGGGCGTACACTGTACGATATTTTAAATCGTGTACTCAGCTCCAGCTCAAACTGTACGACTAAATCGCAGGGAGAGTTGGCTCGTGGAGCTGCTTCAACAGTGCGATACTCTCACGAGGAGCGATTTGAATTTCAAACATGCTTGATATTCTTGCGACGCTGCGATGTCTGATCGGGAGTTGGTCGTGAGGTGTGAATCGCTCCTCAATTACCTGTGTAAACTATACGATGCACGGCACGCGATTGAGCCGAAACTCGGCCCGATCGCAAAAATAGTCGCACGAGTGAAAAATCGGCTGAAAATGGGCCAAAAATCGCACAGTGTACGCCCAGCTTAACATGGCTAAGACCAAAGACCCAAAGCACACAGCCAAGATAACCAAGGAGTGGCTCCAGGAGTGGCTTTTAATTGCAAAAAAATCCAAAAACATTTGACATTAACATTGATTTTCACATATCAATATTTATTTTTTGCAGTAACACGCATTATTTAAAAAAATCATACATTTTGAGATTTCTGGATTACCTTTGTGTTTATTTTACTCTCAGACACCCTCCTTTCTTCACAATGGCAAATTCTCACACTTCCTCATATCTCCTCCCCTCTTGTTCCACTATAATCAGCGGGGGGGGGGCTGCATAAAGCGTTCCATAGATTACACTGTGAACTGTGTTTGCAGAGGCTGTCTGTTCTACGGCCCTCCTGGGACAGGCAAGACCCTGGTGGCACGGGCCCTAGCCAACGAGTGCAGCCAGGGGGGCAAGAAGGTGGCCTTCTTCATGAGGAAAGGGGCAGACTGCCTCAGCAAGTGGGTGGGAGAGTCTGAGAGACAGCTCCGCCTTCTCTTCGACCAGGTACTGCATTCTGCCATCCATGTTTTTAATGCTTCTTTAACTGAAAAGATCTCTGGTGGCTTTGACGTGTGTGTGTGTGTGTGTTTCTCTTGGACATCGTCTTTTTAAAGGCATACCAGATGCGTCCCTCCATAATTTTCTTTGACGAGATTGATGGTATTGCACCTGTTCGATCCAGTAGGCAAGACCAGATTCACAGGTGTGTTCACTATTTCAGCTGTATGTATGTGTTTTCCGGTGCATGTTTACCTCAACATGCGTAAGGCAAATTAAACACGAGCCAACGTGAAGCTGCTGGATTATCTAATGAGCAATGTCGAGTAATGAAATGCTGATTTAACAGTACCCGGGTGCTGGTGGTTGGTTGGGGGGGGTGAGCATGGTTTAATTTATGTGGCTCACTCAACAGTTCCATTGTGTCCACGCTGCTGGCTTTGATGGATGGGCTGGATGCCCGCGGCGAGGTGGTCGTCATCGGAGCCACGAACCGGCTGGACTCCATAGACCCGGCGCTGAGACGGCCTGGTCGCTTCGACAGGGAGTTCCTCTTCAGCCTCCCGGACAGAGAGGTGCTTCAGTGTTGCTGCGCAGTACAACACTAAACCGTCTCACTAAAACAACTCTGATTGCTCCACACAGCATTTCTGAAGTAGATCAGATTTCTGCACTCGTTAAGCATTGTTTTTACTGTCTGGTGTATAATCAGTAAGGTGTACAGTATCACCAGTCATGTGCTGATACAAAGAGTTCATTCATATGAGCAACAGAGGTGAAAGGTTCAGGTTCAGAAAGTAAAACTCCTCCCCAGAAATTGGTTCCAACCTCCTGGATTTGGTTATTGGAGTGTCTCAAGCCAGCATGGAGGATTAGTGGGTCAAATGAACTGGGCGATACAAAACCAACGCAGGGCTTTTATTCTCCTCTTGGCGCCGGGGCTTGAATCCCGTCTTTTAGAGCTGAGGGGTGCATGAATGCTGTATGAATGCTTGTTTGTGTGTCCCTGTGTGTACATTTTTGTTTTGTTTTCATCATTGAAGGCCCGTAGAGACATCTTGAAGATTCACACTCGACAGTGGAGTCCACAGCCATCTGAAGCTTTCCTGGAGGACCTAGCTGATAAGTGTGTGGGTAGGTCCCGCACACGCTCCTGCTTCAGGACAAGGCGACTGTCCCGCACTTCTCAGATACCAGCTAGCTTTCCCCTGGATTGATTACACTACCTGTTCTGTACGGATGCCTGTAGCTCTTCTTGGCCCTTTTCTTGCTCTCCTTTTGATGTATTACGAGACAGACATTTTCTTCTACGTAATGCATGTCCATAGACCCACATGAGTCCTGGACATTCAACACCTCAGTTTAGATTACACTTAATCCACATTAATGAAATCAGATCTGGGTTTTTGATGTCATTTCCTGTAGCCATCGTGTCTCGGGCAAATGCGCCAATTAAGCGTGACTGAAAATGATTACAAATCGAATGCCAAAAAATTAACATTAGTCGATTTTTTAAAATGTTATTTATTTGGTGCCACATGCCAACACTTCCGTGTCTAACTCCATGTCCCGCTGGCTTTGTTGGGGTCGTCTAGGTTACTGTGGGGCGGATCTGAAGGCGGTGTGCGCGGAGGCGGCCCTGTGCGCACTGCGGCGACGATACCCGCAGATCTACACTTCCTCCCAGAAGCTCCTGCTGGACGTGTCCTCCATCAGCATGGGCGCCTGTGATTTCCTCTCTGCCATGAGTAGAATCGTCCCAGCTTCCCAGAGGGCCGTGGGGACGCCGGCCAAAGCGTTGCAGCCCGCTGTGCGCCCCCTGCTGGCTGGAGTTCTCGGCCGTGCCCTGGAGGTCCTGTTGAAGCTGTTCCCCCACGCGGAGCAGGGCCTCCGGAAGAGAAGGGACCGCGGTGAGCCCTCGCACCACCTTTACCTGGACGCACTCCCCAGAAAACCAGCCCATGACAAAATACCAACAAAGCATGCTCTGCTGAGTTGGACGTGACGTGACGTGACGTGTGTGTGTGTGTGTGTGTGTGTGTGTGTGTGTGTGTGTGTGTGTGACCCCGCCTCTCCCTGTAGCTCCAGCAGGCGTGTTAGATGACCTGATGTCCAGTGATGATGAGGACGCGTCTTTGTGCATTAGTAACCCTGCCCAGAACAGCACAGGCATGGCCGGGTCCTTCCTGCAACTGAACAGGTCGGTGAAGTGGGCTCTTTGTAGGTGTGGGGGTGTGCGTGTCAGTTGGTCAATGGTATTTACATGTGCTACGCGTGTGTGTGTGTGTGTGTGTGTGTGTGTGTGTGTGTGTGTGTGTGTGTGTGTGTGTGTGTGTGTGTGTGGCTGGCACAGGAGTGCTCTCCAAAAGCCCACCTCCTTCCGCCCACGTCTGCTCCTGTGCGGTCGCCCCGGCTCAGGCCAGAGTTCACACCTGGCCCCCGCCATGCTCCACGCCCTGGAGAAGCTGGCCGTCTACACACTCGACCTGGCCGTGCTCTTTGGTGTCAGCACAACCAGCCCAGAGGAGGCGTGTGCGCAGGTGTCTGCCTCTCCGTCCATACACACCACAGAACAAGCCTCTCCTTGCCCAACACCTGAACCTTCCACATGGTCACTTGGATCGCTTTGAAATTCGCAGATATAATAGCTTTAACAAAATAAACCTCTCCTCAGAGTCTACTGATCCTATTATATTACTGCATGTTTCAGTCTGGTATTCTTGAGAGACTATTCCAAAACACAGAGGAGTATTTCTACCTGGAAAGGCCATAATTATTTTGATAGAACACATTAATGTGTGTGTGCTGGTGTGTTGTTCTAGCATGGGGAAAAGCAGCTGTGGGTTCCTGACCCTAAACGCAGTGTGTGTTCCTCTCTGTGGCCGTGCCCCAGGTGTTCTGTGAGGCCAGGAGGACGGCGCCCAGCGTGTTGTACGTGCCTCACATGCAGCGGTGGTGGGACACGGCCAGCTCCACGCTCAGGGCCTCCTTCCTCAGCCTCCTGCAGGCCGTCCCCTCCTTCTCCCCCATCTTCCTCCTGGCCACATGCAGCTTCCCCTACAGCAGCCTTTCTCCGGAGGTACGTGCCCCGACACCTGACCCCTGACCCCTGCCCTCAACATCGCTGCTCCCTGGCAGCAGGCTTCAGTTCATCACAGTAACCTGACCTGCACCTGACTGGTCACTGGTCTGCACATTCTGGTCACTGTTTTTGAGCCAGAATTCGGTATTACCAAGTATAAAGTTTTTTTGGTTGAAAGATGTGGTCTGTTGGTGAAAGTATTTTGTTTGGTGTCTCTGTGTTGGGTTCTTGCTAAAGGTGCAGGATATGTTCTCTGTGGACTACGCAGAGGTGTTTGATGTTCCACTTCCATCTGAGAAGGAAAGACACAGTTTCTTTGAAGACCTCATTCTGAACCAAGCTGCCAAAGGCCCAGCATATAAAAGAGATCCAGGTAGTGCATATACACATGGTACCTACAGGTTACGAGTAACCTCTGCATCTGGATGCTAAATAACACTGTGCAGCAGTATTTGTCAGACATGTGAACAAGTCACTAAGTTGCAAGTAACAAGTAAGTCTCAAGTCTTCACAATCAAGTCTCGAGTCAAGTCCCAAGTCTTAAACTTCAAGTCCCAGTCAAGTCACCAGATGTAATTTTAATATTTAACACAATTGATGCCGTTGATTAGTAGTATATTAAGTTAGTCAGACTAACTAACGTTAGGCGTTTGAGTGTTTCGGTTCGCTTGAGTGAGATGTTGTCTCAATTGTCGTCGTCACTTTCCCCTTCCCTCCCCTCAGTGACTTTCGTCCGTTTGTCCGTTCCCCCCGGTCCCCGCTTTCGAAATATCGTTGGTGTGGACTGCTGACACAAGTCAAGTTGCTCATGTGGACCCTTGTAAAAGTTAATTTCGACCCCTGAGTTATCACATGCCAGCTAGCTAGCTAATCGTTATAGCATTATGTTAAATATAAATATACAAGTCAAGTCGCAAGTCTTCAGTGATGTTGTCGAGTCAAGTCACAAGTCATCAGTTTAATGACTCAAGTCCAAGTCGTGACTCGAGTCCACACGTGTGGTATTTGTTGACCTAGCAAAAGCTTTTAATTCTATGCATCATGCCATGTTATTAAACAGACGTAGCATCCAACCCCCAGTTCAGTCTTTGGCATGGTTTTCTAGCCAATATGGTGCAGGCTGGGAATTTAAACCTTAAGCCTGATTTATACTTGATGCAGCGCGCAGGGTCCACGCAGCGAAAATGATGTAATCGCTGTGCCTCCGCCCGTGCACGAGGGGCTTGCGCGCTGTCGATTCGCGAGGTCGTGAAATTTGTAACTTCGCGCACGCGCCGTGCTTCAGCGCAATGAACAAAGTCATGTTTGCAGGGTTCATACACCTTTTTAAGGTGGAATTCAAGCACTTGTACGTCACTTTCAAGGTACAGTTCAATATTTCCCAGCACGATAAACTTTAATAAGTTAAATATTTATACATATACTCGAAATGATTCACTTTTTATCACATTATTTAATGGTTGTTTATTTTCAAAACGCCCAATCTTAACGTCTTCACGTTCTCTCATGTTTCATCATGGAATTACAAGAGGCTCGTATTTTTTAATGTAATACAAGAGAACTGTTCAGTCAGACAGATATTTGTTGTGAAACGAAGTAGTTCACAACAAATATAAATAAAATAAACGAAGTAGTTCCCCCCCCCCCCCCCCCCCCCCCCCGCCCGTTCAACATCTTGCATTCGCCACTCCCCCTCCCGGACCGCAGGTCAGAGCTATCTGCCAAATTTGGCCCGCGGAACAATATAGTTGATTACCCCTGGTATAAACGCTTCCACCGTTCGTGCAGGGTTGCGCGAGGTGGGCGGAGTCACGTGCTACGGTCACTCGCGAAAGTATAAACCAGGCTTTATTCTCTTTTAGCCCCTCTAAAGGCACCTAAATTGGTTCAATGCCTTGGGGTTCAATACTTTGTCCCACTTTCTTCTCTGTATTTAATATTTATATTTCTCATGTAACAACAGTATGCAGATGATGGTCTTGTATGCCACTGGTCCATCTCCTGACAGTTAAATTCACTTAAGGATGGTTTCCTCAAAGTTCAGCAGGCTTTCTCTAGCTTTAATTTACCATTTAAACACAGCCAAGACTACATTTTCCACAGTTTGGTCAGAAGGGCTCTGTCCCCACCCTCCTCTAATATCACCACTAGTGATGAAGCCATCCTAGAGCAGTTTATGGGTTACACATCTGTAGGAATTTGGCGAGAGCACATTCTTCCCTCACCATATCACCACTTTGCAGACAATGATTAAAGCAAAACCTTTTCTGTAAAGGAATGATTCTTATTTTACACCTGCTGCCACATGAATGCTCACAGGACCACAATTCCCTTCGGTTATGGTGATATGATTTTATAGATTATAATACAGAAGCACACTTCAAGAGCTTGACATCATGTAGCGTTCCGCTGTTGGATTTGTTACATACACCCCTTCAGAAGACACCGCTGCTCTCTGGTTAAGCCAGGTTCACACTACACGATTTTAGGCTGGTTTTTCAGTCACCGACTGTTTTTTGTAGATTGCCGACAGAAACTGTGGTCGGAGGCAAATCGGCGATCACTCGGCGCTCACTCAGTCGTGTAGTGTGAACTGCTGAAAGACGCTCGCCGAGCTGTCGCCGACTCATCGCAGACGACCGGCAGATATCTAGCATGTTTAATATCTAGCAGTCGGCGACAGAGTCGGCAGCAGCGTCTAGCTACAGCCAATGGGAACAGCGTCTAGCTACAGCCAATGGGAACAGCGTCTAGCTACGGCCAATGGGAACAGCGTCTAGCTACGGCCAATGGGAACGCGGAGAGAGAACCGCGGCACCGCTAAAGATATCTCTGAAGAATGTAAAAAACTTTCAAGAATGCTTTCAAAACAGTAAACCAGCAAACACACAAGATCCTCACCTTTCTTACAACTTTACTACAACACTGTGTTTAAGTTATTGTGACAGCACTGGAGAAATAGTGCGATTGATTATATCTGCAACGGAGAGATTAAATAATTCTGGCAATTTAGAACTATGGAGTGTTTAAACGGTAAAAATAATAATAACGAAAATGTGGAGTACATGTACATTGTTTTTTTTCTCTTCTACGTGGTGTTGCTGGTTCTCGCGAGAGTTTCGTTTTCGTGTTCTCGTGTTTTTGGACGGCAGCCAAATGAGTCGGCGAATCCCCAGTCGTTTAATTCGTGAGCCCGCGTCGCCGATCAGTCATGTAGTGTGAAAGCCACAACAACTGAAAGACTCGCGATTACAGCACAACTAGTCATGTAGTGCGAACGGCACAAAAACCTGATGACTGAAAAGTCGTGTAGTGTGAACCTGGCTTTAAATGGCCCTTTCTGCACAAACTAACTTCCTGGTTTACACTCACTTATAAAACTCTTCTTGGATATTCATCCTCTATTTAAGTCCGATATTACAGCCCCTCTGTGTAAAACATTAAAGGCCCCTAAATGTTCGACACTTGTCCTTTGGTCTGTTATTTCAATCGGCTGCATCTGACTTGTTACAGAGAACAGTAAAGCAGGGTACATTTATTATATACTGCTTTTAACAGTTTAAGGATTTGTTCTTAAAATACTGCCTGATTAAATATTGCCTGGTTAAAATCACAGGTTACAAAAAATAGTAATATTTAGTGAGCAGTAGGGTGAATGAGGGTATTAATTCCATGATTAAAAGCCACAACTAACTGAAGTTTCATGCGGAGTACATCAAGACCTGTGCTCATGTTTTGGACCGAAGGAACACTTTCACAGGTCATAGAAATTCTAATGCATTTGCATTGAATGCAAGGAAATGTGGAATGCGTTCAAGAAACAGTCCATGTTCCTTCCCCATTTTGTGTATGTGTGTGTATGCACGCGTGTACAGTGCACCAGACACTGGAGATTCTCCCTCTGGCCCCCCCGCCTCCACCCCGCAAGCTCTCTGAGAAGGAGCAGCAGAAGCTGGAGGATCAGGAAGAGGACACACTCAGGGAGCTCCGCCTCTTCCTGCGTGATGTCACCAACCGACTTGCTCAGGACAAGCGCTTCAAGGCCTTCATAAAGCCTGTGGACACAGAGGAGGTTGGAGTGTTGCTATGACCTTTTGGTTGTAATTTCTTTGTTTCTAATGTTTGAATGTAATTACTTCTGTAATTTAAGTGCTTTTAACTACTTTAAGAAAAGTGACTTTGTGCCTTTTTAAAAAAAGGGTCTCTGGCCTGTAATGGCAAACACAGCAAGTCTTGTGCTCTTCTGCTCTGTTCTACGGTTCCTACAGGTTCCAGACTACACTACAGTTATCAAGCAGCCTATGGACTTGTCCACTGTGCTCAGCAAAATTGACCTGCACAAATATGTCACGGTGAAAGAGTTCCTTCATGATGTGGACCTGATTTGGAAGAATGCTTTGGAGTACAACCCAGACAAAGACCCCTCAGGTGAAGCCTTCCCTGCTTCTGGACGCTTTCCACATCCCCATCGTATAAACAGCGCCTGGTGTAGACCGCATGGTGCAGTACGCAACACTTATTGGTTGTGTGCCCGGTTTCCCCTCAGATCGGCTGATCAGACATCGTGCCTGTGCTCTTAAGGACACTGTTCATGCCATCATCAAAGACGAACTGGACGAAGATTTTGAGAAGATCTGCGTCGAGATCAAGGAATCCCGTTACAGAAGAGGTTCCCGTTGTTTACTTGATTATTTTATTTGTTCAAATAAAAATAGAGGAGAGCTCGTATTTACACTACCTTTATATAAGGCTATTTTGGAAGGACTTGTTTTGTCTTGGTCTTACTGTGGTGTTTTTTTTTGTTTTTTGTTTTTTTTTTTCCTCTCTCTCTCCACTTCAAGGTTGTACCACATCAAGATTTACCCCTTTGTATTACCACGTGCTGCCCAAGGTCCCAGGGTCAGCAGAGGTTAAGAGCAGTGACCCCGCGCCTGCAGAACACACAGCCTGTGTCACTGCGCCGGTTCTGACCACGCCGAAACAAACGGGTAGAGTTGCAGGTGCACAAGTGGTCAGGTGTAATTTGGGGAGGGGGGGATTGTTGGCGTACGAGCTGAAGGATCAAACGTTCAACGTCCCTACAGGCCTCGCGAGGAAACGGAGGCGGCGCAAACTGTGGAGCAACGGCCACGTCCGGCGGAAGAAGCCCTCGCAGCCGCACGCAAAAGACGCCGACGGGGCGGAGTCCGGCGAGGAAGAGGAGGGTGAGGAAGAGGACGAACAGGAGGCGAAAGCAGCAGGGAGTGTTGGAGGAGGAGGAGAGGGCCAGGGATGCAAAGACCCGGAGCCTGAAGTGATGGAGGCGGAGAGCGAGGAGCACGGCCCCGCTCCGGCAGCAGATCCTGCCGTCATCCAGAACGGCCACACTGCCGACGGAGAAGGACACCACGCCGCTGCTACTTCTGCCTCAGAGGGGCTCCAGAGCGATTCTGCTCCCCCTGATGCTCTGAACGGCTGTGGTGCTGAAGGGGCTGGAGAGGGTTCTGAGCTCCAGCCAGAGGGGGGCGCTGATGCCAACAGGGTGGAGCCCAGTCCAGAGGAACGTGCAGTAATAGGTTAGTCATGCGCAACCATAAACTCCATGAATCAGCTTAAAAGTGTGGTGTCCTTACGGTGTAATAGATGCCTGGATTTGCTTTTGTGGGGCAGTTAACTAAAGTTATTCTGTGGTGTCATGCAAACACGCCCGTCTGTAATAGCTGGATCTAGAACTCTTGTGTGCTCTCACATGAAGCTGAAATTCAACCTTGATCCAATGAACTGACTTGTCCAGTGAACGGAGTGAGACGCATCACCCGAGGCCTGAAGAGACACGCCCAGCAGCAGCTCGTGGACGTGGACGCCGCCATGGAGCAGAGGAGCCAGCCAGTCATCGTCCAGCACGACAAGCTGCAGGTTAAACCCCTGACTAAGCATGTCTTTACTGTGGGTACCTGCTGCTGTTGTAGGGGTTGAGTTTCACCAAGATCTGAGTGGAAAATGCTGTTATTTTCCAATCTTTCTTTATTCTGATATTTTTCATTTTTGGGTTTTTTTTCCCCCTCCCCCTCTTCAAAACATTAGTTGTGGTTAATGTTTAGACTTTGGGGTCTTAATGAAATGTTCTGATTATTACTGTTGAATCCGACTCGTCTCTAAATTGTCCGTCCATCATGTTTGTTTGGTTGTTTGCAGGAGCTTTTGCAGAAAGTTGTAGCTGTGACGAAGGATTACGAGGTCGACCTGCTGGAGAAACTCTATGCTCTTTTGTGCCAGAGTATCTACAGACACCGGAGAGAATATGACAAAACGGCACTTATACAGGTATGCCAGAGGACTGATAGAAATGGTCCAGTGTTGATTTCATAAAGTTTGAAATGGGGGGGGGGATTGTTTATTTGGGGGGGGAAAGCTATAGAAATTGAGCGTACATGATTTAAAATGTGTATATGAAATTAAATCTGATCAAATTCATAAATTTACATATTTTTTCATTCAGATTAACTTGATTTGCATTCATTTCCTTTTCACAATTTACAGGAGATGTACAAGGAAGTGGAAGATTTTTCAGTCTTTTCTACATAAAGCGTTTTTTTGAATTCACAGTTGATACATTTTTGTATTAATGCCTTCTAGAAAGTTCATAAGTTATATTTTGCGACAGCATGATAAAAATAATGGTGTACATTCTTATATACGATTGTCATTAAAGTATTTGACTCTTTTCCTTGGCTTTCGGCCTCTTCAGTGGTTACATGGTGGAATAACTTGTGCAATTTTGCGTGCACTTGATGGAGCGGCGCGTGTGATGTCCGCCCCAGGTAGTCGGAGGTAGTTGAGCAGGTGGGGAGTGTGCTGGGCTGGACAGGAACACCAGTGAAGCTCTGAGCTGATCTGAAGGTGTGCTGGGCTGGACAGGAACACCAGTGAAGCTCTGAGCTGCTCTGAAGGTGTGCTGGGCTGGACAGGAACAGGTGGGAAGAGTGTGCTGGGCTGGACAGGAACACCAGTGAAGCTCTGAGCTGCTCTGAAGGTGTGCTGGGCTGGACAGGAACACCAGTGAAGCTCTGAGCTGCTCTGATCCTGTGATGGGGAAATTCCACTGGTGTAGAGCTGCAGGTCACGTGACCCGCCCTCTCTCACTGGCCAGTTACGTAGGTTGAAGCTCAGAAGTTTCCTACAGTCGACCGACTTCGGTCGGAGGCGGGATTGTGCATGACACGAGACTAGTAGGTTATTTAAAATGTATTTTTCCTTCATTCGCGCCTTCATTCGCGAAGGCTTCGAGCGGTTTTATAACCTTTTCAAGTTACGGCGGGGAGTCGCCTGGCGATGACGTAAACGCGCAGCACATTGACAGTGGAGACGCTGGATCATTAAAACTGCCATTAAAATGAACACAAATGATCGCCGTGTGTAATAAACGCTGCACGCTGAAGGGGTTTGGGTCTGCGGCCGAGCGCCTGGAGGAACCGAGGCTTCGTAGACGAGTCGATTCGGGCTGCCCCGCATCTTTTCGGATAGCTGTGTGCAGTATTTTTATAGCGAGGGCAGGAAGCGCCGAGCACACGGCAGCTAGCGGGGCGGCTCGGCGTCCACACGGCCCCGGTACCGCGGACCGGACCGGCACCGCACGGGGGCCCAGCAGCCCCACGGCCCAACACGCGCAGCTGTGCACCGGGCGGAGCGGAGCCGCGGTGAGGTACGGTTAGCATCCCCACCTCCACCCGTCCGGACCGCGGCGGCTCACACCAGGACCCGCGAGTTGGACCCAGCCTGGAGACACTGATGATTAAAACACGGAGACGGCATCATGTGGTGTGATAGAATAACTTCACGATGTGTGATGGTCAAATACAATAAAGCTCGCCGGGTTTTGACATCTGTTTTCCGCATTGGTGATCGTCCAGATGTGGTGGTGTGTTTTTTTTTTTTTTTTTTTAGTTTGTTGACACAGTTGTGTTTTCTTTATTCAGATTATCTCGCGATCAGTCGATTCAAAGCTGTCCAGGCAGCGTGTAACGGGAGTATCTGGAGCTGTAGTGTGAAACTCCGTCAAGTACGTGTTGCGTTACGAGCAGCTAAGTCATGAAAACAGCCTGATGCGTGGTGCGCATGAAATCACTCGTGTGTGTGTGTGTGTGTGTCTCTGTTTTTTGGCAGATGTCATATTGGACCCGGCTGAACTTTTAGCATGTAAATCCAGTTTTTTGGTGCGGTTCGGATAGCCTTTGCCCCCCTCCCCTCCAAGTCCCTCTGGTGCCACAAACACAATGTCAAGCAGAAGAAAGTCCACAACTCCCTGCATGGTGCTTCCATCGGACGTGGAGCAGGATGTGGACATGGACACCCTGCCAGAGGGAGAAGAAACGGAGAGCGCTGCAGAAGGCCCTACAGAAGGAGCAGCAGTTCCCATGGAAACTGAGGGAGGTGAGGGTTGGTATTCTTAACTGAAGCCTCTTTTAAGGTCAAACATTGAACCATTTAACCTTTGGTGGTCAAAAATTACAAGTCTGCAGTGTCAGATATATAGTGTGGCAATATACTGTGCAAATGTGGTTGTTCAGCATTATTTGATATGGTAAATATAAGCATAATCTTTTTTTCTTTTTAGAGTATGAGGACAGTTTAGGCCATTCTGCAGGAAAGCGCTCCAGTCAGAGCACTGTGGAGCAGTCCGCCGCCGATCTCACAAGTGAAGGAAGTTTTGTTCCAGCTGAGATGGAGGACAGCGATGACCCTTCGGTCACTGGGATCTCACTCAGCAAAACGCCCATCATGAAAAAGAAAAGCAAACCGGAACCTAAGAGAATAGCGGTGTCTCTCAAAGGGACCGATGAGAGCGACGTACTTGTGGAAGGCGAGGGGGATCTCGAGCCCCCGGAGGCCTCTGTCGTGGGCACCATGGCCGGTGAGATAGTGAATTCCGTTCTTTCTGAGTCAAAGCCCGGTGTGCTAGTCAGCATCCCCAATCCGGTGACTGCTGAGCAGAAGAAGCTGGTTATGAACCCAGCCACGGTGCTTCCTGCCGGTCTGGCCCAGGTTCTGTCTGCCTTACAGGCACAGCAGAGTGCCCCGGCACAGCTATTGATTCCTGTGAGCAGTATCCCCACTTACAATGCAGCCATGGACACCAATGCCCTGCTGGTGAACACCTACAAGAAGTTTCCCTACCCGTCGGTCTCCGAGATCATGGGTCTGGCGGCCCAGACCAAGTTCAGCGAGGAGCAGATAAAAATCTGGTTCTCTGCACAGCGCTTGAAGCACGGTGTCAGCTGGACTCCAGAGGAAGTCGAGGAGGCCAGACGGAAGCAGTTTAATGGCACTGTCCACACGGTTCCTCAGACCATTACTGTGATACCAGCTCACCACCTCTCTGCCACCAACGGTCTACAGTCCATTCTCCAAACCTGCCAAATTGTGGGACAGCCAGGTCTGGTTTTGACACAAGTAGGCACTGCAAACAGTCTACCTGTCACCACTCCCATTACACTGACCGTCGCAGGGATGCCCAGTCAAAGCCAGGCACCCAAGATTGCGACAAATCAAACGAGCCCTGCTGTTAGTGAAACCAAAAGGGCCACCACGGTCCAGCCCCCATCACTGACCCCTCAGGAGAACTCTGCCCTCAGCACTGACCACTTTGGCCTACGTCCAAAGAAGTCAAAGGAACAGCTGGCTGAGCTAAAAGCCAGCTACATGAAAAACCACTTTGCCAGTGATTCTGAGATTGCCAGGCTGATGAAGCTGACGAACCTCACCAAAGGCGAGATCAAGAAGTGGTTCAGCGACACCCGTTACAACCAGCGCAATTCCAAGAACAACCACTTCACCATCCCGCCAGACGGCGCCAGGACCAGCAGTAGCAGCGCCACCATCGTCATCGATTCCAGCGACGAGACGCCGCAGTCTCCGACGCCGTCTCCCGTCAAAGAGAAGGAGACCCGCACCAAGACCTGGAACCCGTTCCCTGACTTCACCCTGCAGAAGTTCAAGGAGAAGACCCCAGAGCAGCTGGTGATTCTGGAGGAGAGCTATCAGAAATGTGACACCCCCACAGACGAGGAGCTCAGTCGCCTGAGGGCCGAGACGAAGCTCACCAGGCGGGAGATCGACGCCTGGTTCACGGAAAAGCGGAAGACGCCCGTACCCGAGCCGGCCGATGGGGACGGCGAGACGTCCCAGGGCAGAGGTGGCCAGACTTCTCCTGGAGCGAAAAGGCTACCCAAGGAGAAGGTGACCAAGAAAACTCCAGAGCAGCTTCACGTCCTGAAGAGCGCTTTCGTGCGCACCCAGTGGCCCTCTGCTGAAGAGTACGACAGGCTGGCTGAAGAGAGCAGACTGCCCCGTTCTTACATCGTCAACTGGTTCGGGGACACGCGCTACGCTTGGAAGAATGGTAACCTCAAATGGTACTTCTACTACCAGAGCGGCAACGTGGAGGGCATGAACGGCAACAAGAGCAGAAAACGGAGGATCCGTAATCGCGGATGGGGGCGCTCCCGTAGCAGGAAGCCCAAAAAACCAGCTGGCTTGGAGAAGTGCCCGCCGGTGAAGTTCAAGTCTGGGAAAGAGATTCTGAAGGAATACTACTTGAAGCACAAGTTTTTGAACGAGCAGGATCTGGATGAGTTGGTAGCCAAGTCCAACATGAGCTATGAGCAAGTGCGGGAGTGGTTTGCAGAGGTCTGCAGGAAGGTGGACTTGGGCACGGACCCGTTTGAAGACAGCACCACGAGCAACGAGCCGGAAGGGGAGGAGTCACAGGGCGAGAACGAGATGACCGCCGAAGAGCAAGGACCCTCGGCTGCCGGTGAGGAAGACGGCGATGATGACGAGGAGGAAGAGGATGACGAAAGTGACGACAGTGATTCCTGGGAGCCCCCACAAAGTGTTAGAAAAACCTTATCTGGATCTGAAGATCAGTGATTTTAATTTTTAAGTTCATGTTTCATGTCAGCAGCTAGGTTTTTATCTGGAAGGGTTAGTGAAGAGCAGTGATGGTGAGGATCCAGCGATACGCTGACATCCTTCCTGCATCACTTTTACATTTCTCACCTTCTCATTCAGGCTTCCTGAGCTTTGGAGACATTGATGGAAGAAAATGGTTGAATTTAAGACTTCACTGATTCACAGAAATCTATGTGCTCTGTTCATCTGTGAACAGTATTACACACATAAAATGAAGAATCCGAAGCAGAAATGGAGGCCTGGCTTGTCTGTTGACTTTTATATTTGTGCAATCTGAATTTAATTTAAACCAGGACATTTTAATCAAACATTTTTAGGATTTAATGTATCATGGAGATGGGCAGAATTTTTAAAGGGTCCTCCCTTGGCCACAGGGTGGATTCATGGTGCCAAAGTTACTTTTACCGAAAATTTTAGTTCCCTGTTTAATGAATGGAGCAGGTAATTTAAAAAAAGCAAAACAAATTCCAGTGTATGTGTCCTCTAGAGAGAGACCAGTACATGTACACACAATTTGGCACTTTGTATTGAACGGTGTTGGGAGAGGAGGCAGATGAGAGAAGAAACTTTGCCTATCAAGCCATTTAATGGCATCAAAGAGAAACATTTCAGATCTGAAATATAAGCAATCTTTCTTTTTTATTGTTATTATTGTACTTTAGTGTATGATAGACACGGGGAAATCCTTGTCATTGCCACCTATTAACTGTAATCATAAAATGAATACAGCACAACGAGTATCGAACTGTGGCTTTGATTGCCAACAGCCACTCTGACACACTGAGGTGACCGGCGCTACAGGGGTCAAGCCTTCTAGGATTCTGGGTTCTCCCTCAGCAGGGTGACACAGTGGTGGATGGCGGCACAAGACTGTTAGCAGACTGTTACCAGTGCTTGAGCAACGGAGGGAGTGGGACTGGGTTTTTCAGGTCGCACTGTTTCGACTGGACTCTTTTAAAAATGCCTTTTTAATTTGTGATCGGGGGACGGGCGGGGTGAGGGAGTGTCCTGTTTGCTGATTCTTATGAAAATTGCTTTTTCTTTGTGTGGTTTTTGTTATCGACCTTCTCTAAAGCTAAGCAGGAAAGAGGGCTTTGCTTCACACCTTAAATAACCACCTGAAAGTGGGCTACCTGACTATCCAAAATGTGTTATTTCAGTGAATTGTTTTTAAAAGCAAAATTCTGCCACCTACTGGGAAAAGAGCGGTAAATTATAATTTATTTACCATGTTGCATGGTCTAATTAAAACCAATGCATGAACATAGCACTGTCCCTGATATTCTTTTTTTAATCTGCCCCCCCCCCCCCCCCCCTCTAACTTTGCGTCTCCCTGTCAATAATGCATGCGTCAGAGATGATGAGTGGTAAAAGAAGATTGCTCATTTTGTACATACATTTTGCTGTTGTATTTTCTAAGTAGTTTTAAGCATTTTTATAAGTTTGTATTTATGAAGATGACGTATCCCACTTTGACCGAAGCTTGTATGGTGACACTTTTCTTGTGCTCTACTCTGATACTAGTCTGATTTTCAGTTGGATGTCTTGTTCTGAGCTCTTCATTCTTAACTCATTGGTGAGGAGAATAAGCTTAGCTTGCTATCCTTTTGAGTCATACTTGTGATTCTGCACCTTTACTGTGTATTGTTGACAAGAAGTAAGAAGAACATGATTATAAATATCATCTAATAACATTCAAATCCTCTTTCATCTACATAACTTCTTATAATAATTTAGGCAAAATCAAGATTTTTCTACATTTGAAAATGATGCATATGCTACACTTTTTGCTTGAATGTGTTTTATAAAGTGCAACTGTCTCTTGCCTTTCACGTCTGTCACTAGTAGCGCTAACTGCAGTGCATTTATAAATTCTGAAATAAAATACCGGTAAGGCTCCACAGTGCTCTTCTAAATCTTGGAATACTATGATAATATTGGGAAACCGCCATGGAGGGAAAATTATACTGAGCCTTAAAATGAAATCTGTTCACAACACCGTGATGGCAAAATGCCCCAGAGCCATAGGTCTTGTGCAATGCTTTTAATTTAAAATGGAAAACTGTTAATAGGCTGTGGCTTGATTTAGACAGAAAATATATTTTCTACTTGTTTGAGGACAACAATAAATTTAGATTAAAACTAGAGGATGTCTCTCATTTTAATGTCTACAAATTTGTTTTCCTTTATTGTTTGTTTTAGTATGACATTGGTTTTTATTATTTACCTGTTCAGTTATTGGACGGCATCTTTCAGATGTTTTATCCTATTTGAGCAAATTATCAGAAAGTCGTCATGATTCTCTAATGTCCTTCCCACTATATTATTATAAGACATTGCCCACATGTAAAATGTAATGCAAGATATGCTCACGCACAACAAAAACAGCCGTGTGGTATTTCTTTCAACTATGTCATCGTTTTTTCAGTGACACTAGACTTTTATTATGGCGAGCGGCCTAAATGTCGCCCATTTAGCTCAAGCGCGGGGCAAAGATCCAATGAGTAGCTACGGATTAATCACGTGACACTCAGGTGATCTGTAAACAGGAATTCGTGTGGAGTAAGGTGGATATCTATCTAGCTAAATTTACCTTCGATTTGAGCCCCACAGGCCAAACAGACTCTAAATTAAATGTAACCTAGTAGATATAACGATGATGTTCTTTTTGTCTCTATGATATACAACAGCATTTTGATGGTTAAAACAAGAATCTGATCCATCGCAAGCTAGCTACGCTAACGTTAGTTTACTAGCTCGCTTGCATTCATCATAATGAACTGTGTGGAGTATAACGAGTGTGTATTCATCATTATACTGAACTGTGTGGAGTATAACGAGTGTGTATTCATCATTATACTGAACTGTGTGGAGTATAACGAGTGTGTATTCATTATAATTACCTGTGTGGAGTATAACGAGTGTGTATTCATAATAATTACCTGTGTGGAGTATAACGAGTGTGTATTCATCATTATAATTACCTGTGTGGAGTATAACGAGTATGTATTCATCATAATGAACTGTGTGGAGTATAACGAGTGTGTATTCATCATTATAATTAACTTTGTGGAGTATAACAATCATTATAATTAACTGTGTGGAGTATGTACAGTACCTGGTTCACCAGTACAGTGCCTCATTGCGTTCTCAAAGCCTAAATATATGAACTCTGTAAAATGTCAACTACAATAGTATGGATTAATGCACTCGTACTCTGCGCGTCGGTGTAAAGCACGTTATTTAGACAAAATACTATCTGAAAGCAAAGCATTGTGATTGATAAACGTGTGTTCTGTGCAGGAGTGTAGGGGTTGAGATGTCAGTTTTCTGATCTGAGCAGAGACTGCCACCATGGTGGACTTTCTTGCCGAGAACAACTTGTGTGGGCAGGCCATCCTGAGGATTGTGTCCCGAGGGAACGCCATCATCGCAGAATTGCTGCGCCTCTCCGAGTTCATCCCCGCAGTCTTTAGACTCAAAGACAAGAGTGACCAGCAGAAGTATGGAGACCTGATCTGTGATTTCAGTTATTTTAAGGTAGTCTCCTTTATTTCACTCTGACACTATGATAGGTTTGGTTGGTTATGTGTGGTTGTTCAGATACACTAATGTATCAGTTTCTTTTACAAAAGCACTTTGGACATATTGAACTTATCATTTGTAGGTTCTGAATACAAAACCAAAATGTTACCGACCAAAAAAAGCTAAATCTATAGATCCAGTAAAAACTTCTATGTTGGCAGATTGCATGGTATGTTAAAATGAATATGGCATACATGTACATGAATTGTCATCCTGCATTGAATAATATACAATGTATAATATACAATGCAGGTCACACAACACTTTTAAAGGGGTGTTTTAAATTAACATGATCAAAATGGTAACTAATTCAGTAACTTATTATATATTATTATAATAATGGTCAGATGCAGAGTATGTTTAATAAGGTGTCTTAATGTGGTGTCTTTCAGGGTCAAGAGTACTATGAGAGTAAACTCGAGTCAAAGCCAGAACTCCAGGATCTGGATGAGGAATTCCGGGAAAACAACATTGAGATACTGTCCCGCTTTTATCTGGCCTTCGAAAGTGTTCACAAGTATATTGTCGACTTGATAAGGTAACTGAGATCCACAGTAATTCACTGTGAACTCAACTGGTTTTAGAACTGGAACTGAGTTACTTGTCACTGTCTACAAAATGTTCTGCTCCCAAATGTGGTTGTACGAAGAGGTGACAACTTTGTGGTGCATTGTAAGGTACCTGGATGACCTCAACGAAGGCGTCTACATCCAGCAGACGCTGGAAACAGTCCTCCTAAATGAAGATGGAAAACAACTTTTGGTAAAAAATAAATGAATTCAGGATTTTGTCCTATCCCCTTTCCAACCCCCCATGAAAACAAGAAATTATATCAGTCTTCTTTGTGTTGTATTGTGTTTCCACTGGACTAGTGTGAAGCATTGTACCTCTATGGTGTTATGCTGCTGGTAATCGATCAGAAAATAGAAGGGGAGGTCAGGGAGAGAATGCTGGTGTCTTACTACAGATACAGGTGAGGAACCACAGGGTCCCCGCTGCCTTTTTCTACAGTGGGAATCAACTTTCATTACACATTAAGTCGATGTTAATTAGGTTAGCTTGTGTTCGGTTGTTCGCTTGATACCTGACTAGCCAAGACGGCGGGGGGATTGGCTGTGTGCGTCCTCTTCCACAGTGCTGCTCGCTCCTCAGGCGACTCCAACCTGGACGACATCTGTAAACTCCTACGAAGCACGGGCTACTCCAGCCAACCTGGGGCCAGACGCCCGCCCAACTACCCCGAGAGCTACTTCCAGAGAGTGCCCATCAACCCCACGTTCCTCAGCATGGTCATAGGCCGCCTGCGCTCGGATGACATCTATAACCAGGCACGTCTGCTACGAGGCGGCGCGGAGGCGCACGCCACGGCCTCAACCGGCCGACCGATGCATGAGGCGTGACTGATGAAGCGTAGAGAGAGAACAGACTTCTGTACAGAACAGTAACTCGTCTCAGACAGCATTAGTTCATTACCGAGAGCATTAATCTTTATAGAGGGCAGGAGTTCGTGATAGAGAATGATAGGTCATCACAGAGATGAGTTGCTCATTATAGAGAATAGTGACTTGTAGAGAATATAGTAGCTGTGAACATGGAGCATGTCTTTCTTCCAACATTCATTCCACAGTTTTATAACGGTAATACAGTAATAATTAATGGACTATAATGAACACGGTGTTCCATCCCTTCGCACAGTAGTGACCATGTCTCCCACCACCTGGCCACTTCCCGCCCGCAGGTGTCTGCGTACCCGCTGCCTGAGCACCGGAGCACGGCCCTGGCCACCCAGGCCGCCATGCTGTACGTCTGCCTCTTCTTCACGCCCTCCATCCTGCACACCCAGCAGGCCAAGATGAGGGAAATCGTCGACAAATATTTCCCCGATAACTGGGTGAGGGCCGGTCAGCCTTGGGCGTAGTGTTTGGGGGGGGGATGCTCATCCCTGGTTCTCTCTTTGATTTGGCTGCATGCGTTTCTGTCCCCTCAGGTGATCAGCATATATATGGGGATCACGGTGAACCTGGTGGAAGCGTGGGAGCCTTACAAAGCAGCAAAGACGGCCTTAAACTACACGCTGGATTCAGCCAACATTAGAGAGCAGGTGTGGATGTCCCTAACGGTCCCTTAATTGGAATTACACACACACCTAAATTTTTGTCTAGTCTGTATGTCTGCGGTTTGGTAATGTTATCTCGGCAGCTGAAAGCCTACGATAGATAGATAGATAGATAGATAGACAGACAGACACACACACACACACACACACACACACGTTAGTTAGTTAGTTAGTTATCTATCCATCCATCCATCCCGTTATCTCGAAGGAAATTTAGCAGCCAGTAGCAGGTATCACAGTAAAGGACACACATAAACAATTTCACAATAACTTGTATGACATTCACAAACAATACAAAGACTATACAATACAAGAGAGCAAGTATCCCGACCAAGATTGGAAAAACTGGAACATTTGTCCAGTAGTGCAAATGTATGGCATGTGCTTAAAAAGTGTCGCAGTGACCAGGAGTGTGGATATACGGACAATGTACGGAATGAATGGACATAAACATAAATGTTCAGGACAAACAGTCAAATGACCAGAGTCCAGAAGGGCAGGTGTACTGTAAGGTAGTATAAAGGTAGTAAGGTAGTACTGTAAGGTAGTATAAAGGTAGTAAGGTAGTACTGTAAGGTAGTAGAGACTCGTTCCTTATCTGTCCCCCTCCCTCTTCCGACTCCACTGGGAGGAGGTGAAGAGTCTAATGGCTCTCAGGACAAATGATTTCCTGAGTCTGTGGAGCCGCTCTGTGACGGGGTGGTGTTCACGGACAGTGGTTAACAGGAACTCGGCCGTTGGCCCACGCCTGCCTAAGGTCTGCTTCTCCCCGCCAGGCGTGTCGCTACGCAGCCAGCGTGGAGACCCTCCGTCCGCAGGTGCAGCAGCTGCTGAAGGAGGGCTTCCTGCGGGAGGAGATCGTCCTGGACAACATCCCCAAGCTGCTCAACTGCCTGCGTGACTGCAACGTCGCCATCCGCTGGCTCATGCTGCACACTGCAGATGCAGGTCTGAGCCCAGGGGCCTGCGTTCACCATCGGGATGGATGTGATCGAGTTGCTTTGGAGTTGTGGATGAGTTGTTTGGTTATGTTTGTCAGAATGTGGAAGGGAACGTGTAAATCCATATTGCCCCGCTGGCATGCTTCCAAATCATTTTGCTTCCAATCTCTGCATCATTGTCTCAAAGAATCTTAGTGGTAGACTGTTTCTAGACCAGTATTGCTTTTTATTATCAAGTGGCAAAGAAGAGTTGAGAGTATCTCCTATATCAGCACTATTTCTTTAAATTCCTGAGTGTGAGGGAGAGTCGTGCTGACGTCTCGCTCTGTGTCGTGAAGTGTACGACTCGAACAACAAGAGGCTGCGTCAGATCAAGGACCAAGCCATCGCTGACTCCAGATACAACCCCAAGATCCTGTTCCAGCTCCTCCTGGACACGGCTCAGTTTGAGTTCATACTCAAAGAAGTGAGTTCCTCACCTTCAGAAATGCACATATACATACACATATGTTAAACATGTACATGAACTATATATTATATTTATATTTTTAAATCTTTTTATTTATTAATCATTTTTGAACAAATTATCCAGATGTTCAAGCAGATGTTGGTGGAAAAACAGCTGAAATGGGAGAGCTATAAGAAAGAAGGTTCGGAGAGAATGACGGAGCTGGCAGAGGTGTTTTCTGGGGTCAAACCCCTCACCAGGGTGGAGAAGAACGGTTAGAGCTTCATCACCTTTGTTCCAACACCCCACACTTGCGGCTGCGTGAAGGCCCTGGTGAAGGTGCCCCCCCCCCCCCCCCCCCCCCCCCCGTGACGCCCCGTGTCTGTGCCTTTGTAGAGAACCTGCAGGCGTGGTTCAGGGAGATCTCAAAGCAGATCGAGTCCTTGAACTACGAAGACTCCACTGCAGCAGGGAGGAAGACCGTGCAGCTCATTCAGGCGCTAGTGGAGGTGCGGCCTTTCTTTCTTTTCACTTACACAAGCGTTTATTGCATGTGCTGTCATGGATCACCATGGAAACATGAATGCAAAAGGAAACATGAATGCAAAACGTTGTACGTTTAAAGTTCAAATGACATTTTCATGTGAATATCGCCTGCCTGCTGAATGTAGTATCTCTGCCTCGTGAGACGCCTGTCATATGTTTGCTCTGTTCATTGTCTTGGCAAAAGAGTGTGTATGTGTGTGGATTTTGTTTTCTGTCTTTCTTTTCTCATCAGCACTAATGTACACTCTTAACCGTAATGCACACACTGACCATACACTCTTAAATCAGAAATCACACTTGGTTCATTCTTCACTGGATACTTCACTGGTCTCAGCAACTTCAAGGAAGATTTTTCTGGAACATTAATAACCAGTGAAGAGGGGAAGAGGCTCGGAGCAATGATCTGACCAAACCCCTGGGTTCTCTTGTAAAAGATAACTCTGCCCTCCTGTGTCAGGTGCAAGAGTTCCACCAGCTGGAGTCCAACCTGCAGGTGTGCCAGTTTCTGGCTGACACGCGCAAATTCCTGCACCAGATGATCCGCACTATCAACATCAAGGAAGAGGTGCTGATCACCATGCAGATCGTGGGGGATTTGTCCTACGCCTGGCAACTTATCGACAGGTAACATCTGCTCTCTCAAGGAAAGATTAATGGTATAGGCTACTGAAGGTACCAGGGGTCAATGAAGACTGTGTAGAGGGTAGAAGGAACCCACTTAATCTTCTATGTTTGAGATTCATAATTACAACTGTACTTAATTCTGTATTTTTCCAATCATACAACACTGCACTGCTAACTTCAAATTCCCATTTGAGAAAGATATGAAGCTATTTCCTCAAGAAACACTTTCTATGAAAGGACTTTAACATGTACAATTAAATCCATCCATGACATCCTGTTGAACTGTGTTGCTTTGTTAACTCGAGTGTATTAAGCCATCTGCATGAAGAGGTTTGAACATTGACACCAGAATCTTCACATGTTTCTCTGCTTGTCCTTCAGTTTCACATCCATCATGCAAGAGAGCATCCGAGTGAGCCCCTCCATGGTCACCAAGCTTCGAGCGACATTCCTGAAGGTACGCCATCCGTGCTCATCGAACGCTTGTTAACTCTTCATGGCATCATGAATGTACGTGGCCTAAATGATGTGTGCTGAGGTAAATGTAGGTGTAGGACTGATGAGGGACGTGTGATGTGTCCTGAGGTAAATGTAGGTGTAGGACTGATGAGGGACGTGTGATGTGTCCTGAGGTAAATGTAGGTGTAGGACTAATGAGGGACGTGTGATGTGTCCTGAGGTAAATGTAGGTGTAGGACTGATGAGGGACGTGTGATGTGTGCTGAGGTAAATGTAGGTGTAGGACTGATGAGGGACGTGTGATGTGTCCTGAGGTAAATGTAGGTGTAGGACTGATGAGGGACGTGTGATGTGTGCTGAGGTAAATGTAGGTGTAGGACTGATGAGGGACATGTGATGTGTGCTGAGGTAAATGTAGGTGTAGGACTGATGAGGGACGTGTGATGTGTGCTGAGGTAAATGTAGGTGTAGGACTGATGAGGGACGTGTGATGTGTGCTGAGGTAAATGTAGGTGTAGGACTGATGAGGGACGTGTGATGTGTGCTGAGGTAAATGTAGGTGTAGGACTGATGAGGGACGTGTGATGTGTGCTGAGGTAAATGTAGGTGTAGGACTGATGAGGGACGTGTGATGTGTGCTGAGGTAAATGTAGGTGTAGGACTGATGAGGGACGTGTGATGTGTCCTGAGGTAAATGTAGGTGTAGGACTGATGAGGGACGTGTGATGTGTCCTGAGGTAAATGTAGGTGTAGGACTGATGAGGGACGTGTGATGTGTCCTGAGGTAAATGTAGGTGTAGGACTGATGAGGGACGTGTGATGTGTCCTGAGGTAAATGTAGGTGTAGGACTGATGAGGGACGTGTGATGTGTGCTGAGGTAAATGTAGGTGTAGGACTGGTGAGGGACGTGTGATGTGTGCTGAGGTAAATGTAGGTGTAGGACTGGTGAGGGACGTGTGATGTGTGCTGAGGTAAATGTAGGTGTAGGACTGATGAGGGACGTGTGATGTGTGCTGAGGTAAATGTAGGTGTAGGACTGATGAGGGACGTGTAATGTGTCCTGAGGTAAATGTAGGTGTAGGACTGATGAGGGACGTGTGATGTGTCCTGAGGTAAATGTAGGTGTAGGACTGATGAGGGACGTGTGATGTGTCCTGAGGTAAATGTAGGTGTAGGACTGATGAGGGACGTGTGATGTGTGCTGAGGTAAATGTAGGTGTAGGACTGATGAGGGACGTGTGATGTGTGCTGAGGTAAATGTAGGTGTAGGACTGATGAGGGACGTGTGATGTGTGCTGAGGTAAATGTAGGTGTAGGACTGATGAGGGACGTGTGATGTGTGCTGAGGTAAATGTAGGTGTAGGACTGGTGAGGGACGTGTGATGTGTCCTGAGGTAAATGTAGGTGTAGGACTGGTGAGGGACGTGTGATGTGTGCTGAGGTAAATGTAGGTGTAGGACTGGTGAGGGACGTGTGATGTGTGCTGAGGTAAATGTAGGTGTAGGACTGATGAGGGACGTGTGATGTGTGCTGAGGTAAATGTAGGTGTAGGACTGATGAGGGACGTGTGATGTGTGCTGAGGTAAATGTAGGTGTAGGACTGATGAGGGACGTGTGATGTGTGCTGAGGTAAATGTAGGTGTAGGACTGATGAGGGACGTGTGATGTGTGCTGAGGTAAATGTAGGTGTAGGACTGATGAGGGACGTGTGATGTGTGCTGAGGTAAATGTAGGTGTAGGACTGATGAGGGACGTGTGATGTGTGCTGAGGTAAATGTAGGTGTAGGACTGATGAGGGACGTGTGATGTGTGCTGAGGTAAATGTAGGTGTAGGACTGATGAGGGACGTGTGATGTGTGCTGAGGTAAATGTAGGTGTAGGACTGATGAGGGACGTGTGATGTGTGCTGAGGTAAATGTAGGTGTAGGACTGATGAGGGACGTGTGATGTGTGCTGAGGTAAATGTAGGTGTAGGACTGATGAGGGACGTGTGCTGAGGTAAATGTAGGTGTAGGACTGATGAGGGACGTGTGCTGAGGTAAATGTAGGTGTAGGACTGATGAGGGACGTGTGCTGAGGTAAATGTAGGTGTAGGACTGATGAGGGACGTGTGATGTGTGCTGAGGTAAATATAGGTGTAGGACTGATGAGGGACGTGTGATGTGTGCTGAGGTAAATATAGGTGTAGGACTGATGAGGGACATGTGATGTGTCCTGAGGTAAATGTAGGTGTAGGACTGATGAGGGACGTGTGATGTGTGCTGAGGTAAATGTAGGTGTAGGACTGATGAGGGACGTGTGATGTGTCCTGAGGTAAATGTAGGTGTAGGACTGATGAGGGACGTGTGATGTGTGCTGAGGTAAATGTAGGTGTAGGACTGATGAGGGACGTGTGATGTGTGCTGAGGTAAATGTAGGTGTAGGACTGATGAGGGACGTGTGATGTGTGCTGAGGTAAATGTAGGTGTAGGACTGATGAGGGACGTGTGATGTGTGCTGAGGTAAATGTAGGTGTAGGACTGATGAGGGACGTGTGATGTGTCCTGAGGTAAATGTAGGTGTAGGACTGATGAGGGACGTGTGATGTGTCCTGAGGTAAATGTAGGTGTAGGACTGATGAGGGACGTGTGATGTGTCCTGAGGTAAATGTAGGTGTAGGACTGATGAGGGACGTGTGATGTGTCCTGAGGTAAATGTAGGTGTAGGACTGATGAGGGACGTGTGATGTGTGCTGAGGTAAATGTAGGTGTAGGACTGGTGAGGGACGTGTGATGTGTCCTGAGGTAAATGTAGGTGTAGGACTGGTGAGGGACGTGTGATGTGTGCTGAGGTAAATGTAGGTGTAGGACTGGTGAGGGACGTGTGATGTGTGCTGAGGTAAATGTAGGTGTAGGACTGATGAGGGACGTGTGATGTGTGCTGAGGTAAATGTAGGTGTAGGACTGATGAGGGACGTGTGATGTGTGCTGAGGTAAATGTAGGTGTAGGACTGATGAGGGACGTGTGATGTGTGCTGAGGTAAATGTAGGTGTAGGACTGATGAGGGACGTGTGATGTGTGCTGAGGTAAATGTAGGTGTAGGACTGATGAGGGACGTGTGATGTGTGCTGAGGTAAATGTAGGTGTAGGACTGATGAGGGACGTGTGATGTGTGCTGAGGTAAATGTAGGTGTAGGACTGATGAGGGACGTGTGATGTGTGCTGAGGTAAATGTAGGTGTAGGACTGATGAGGGACGTGTGCTGAGGTAAATGTAGGTGTAGGACTGATGAGGGACGTGTGATGTGTCCTGAGGTAAATGTAGGTGTAGGACTGATGAGGGACGTGTGATGTGTCCTGAACAGCTGGCGTCAGCGCTGGATCTTCCCCTCATGAGGATCAACCAGGCCAACAGCCCAGACCTGCTCAGCGTGTCTCAGTTCTACTCCGGGGAGCTGGTGGCCTATGTCAGAAAGGTACTACCAGGGAGTTCAGCCGTACCTGAACGTGATCATTTTGCATAATCTCATTTGCCTAATGGGTAATTGGTAGCTGTCAGTGTTTGTTTGTTATTAACAATTTTTGCACATTGGTCAAAGTAGTTTCTCATCAGTCTTGCTGAGCACATAACCACGCCCATCCTCCACATCCCCTCCCCATATATCCTTGCCCCACCCCTCCATAACCCCGCCCATGATACCTCCTCCTCTCCCCACCTCTCACCAGTGTTAATTTAGTTTTAGTCTTAGTCTTTTGACTAAAATGTCATTTAGTTTTAGTCATAATTTAGTCATTGGATTTGTTTTTAGTCTTAGTCTTGTTTTAGTCGACTAATTATCATTAGAATTTAGTCGACTAATTATCAAAAGAATTTAGTTGACTAAAATATAAATGGTGTAATATTCATTATATACACTTGCACACTTATAGTTATTGAGCATAAAAATTACAAAACATTGATGACCAGTTGGCCCGCTCTACCTGAAAAACATATGGAGTTTGTTATGAACACATATTACATTTTATATAAAACTGGGTGCCATAAAAACAGCAATGCCATAGCCCGCAGATGTCAATTAATCAATCAATCAAATTTTATTTATATAGCGCTTTTTACAACAGTTGTTGTCACAAAGCAGCTTTACAAGTGCCGAGTCCTAGCCCCCAGTGAGCAAGCCAAGGGCGACAGTGGCAAGGGAAAACTCCCTAGTTTTTGCATAAGGAAGAAACTTTGAGAGGAACCAAGACTCAGGGGGGGAACCCATCCTCCTCTGGCCGACACCGGTCACCATGACAACAACAACAATTTAAACAGAAAGAAATAAAGGAAAAGATGTAGTAATGTCCATCATGGTGTGACTCATCCGGTCAGGCAGTAGGTGGCTGGCACTGGATGAATCGCTTGTCTCTCCTCATCTCATTTTTCCTCAAGCAGGCGGGCAGCCATGTGGAGAAAATAAAACAAGGAAAATTAGCTCTGTATGAGGACATATACAGGACAGATGAAATTAAACACATTTCTGGAGTGTGGCAGCAACTCCAGCATTAAGTTAAACTATTACAGCCTAGCTAAAAAGGCAGAACCAGAAGGTAACATAGGCTTGGGGGCATTCTGAGACAATGGCATCATCCATCCACTGCACTGTCAACAAACTTGAGTGACCACGAGCAGTGACAGGACGACAGCACCAGCGCCCCAGTCTACCGTAAAACCCTTCGTCTATGAACGCCTGGATCTGTACCTTTATCTAAGGGGGGATATTAATTATCAAACGCTAAACCAAATAGGTGGGTTTTCAACCTAGACTTAAAGATTGTGACTGTGTCAGAGTCCCGTATGCATTTTGGAAGGTTGTTCCAAAGCTGGGGGGCCTTATAAGAAAAGGCTCTTCCCCCTGCTGTTACCTTATTAATTTGTGGAACTAATAAAAGACCAGCACCCTGTGATCTTAGTGGACGTGGGGCTTCATAGTAGGAAATAAGTTCCTGGAGGTATTCAGGAGCAAGCCCGTGCAGTGCTTTATATGTTAATATTAGAATTTTTAAATCAATACGGAATTTAACTGGGAGCCAATGCAGAGCTTATAGGACTGGTGTAATATGTTTAAATTTTCTAGTTCTGGTCAGAACTCTGGCTGTAGCATTTTGAACTATTTGAAGTTTATTTAGATTCCTATTTGAACATCCTGACAGTAGTGCATTGCAGTAGTCTAATCTAGAGCTAACAAAGGCGTGCACCAATTTTTCTGCTTCATCCTGTGATAATGCATTTCTTAATTTGGCAATGTTGCGGAGATGTAGAAAAGCTATCCTAGTAGTATTATCTACAGTTGTGAATACATTTATTCAACCCCCACTGAAATAAAGTGTTTTGGCCAGTTTGACATTGATTTTGATCATTTCAGTCATCTTATTTACAATTATATCAAAGAGGCACTTATAAATTAGACAAACATAACATAATATTTATGATGGAATAACCACAAATGTCTTTACTGTGCTCACATCATTATCAGTTTTATTCAACCCCCTAGTGACATTATTTTTTAGTACTTAGTACAACATCCTTTTCCAGTTATGACAGCTTTCAAGCGTGAAGCATAGCTTGACACAAGTGTCTTGCAGCGACCTATGGGTATCTTAGCCCATTCTTCATGGGCAAAAGCCTCCAGTTCAGTCACATTCTTAGGCTTGCGCACTGCAACTGCCTTCTTTAGGTCCCACCAGAGGTTCTCAATTGGATTTAAGTCTGGTGATTGCGATGGCCACTCTAGAATGTTCCAGCCTTTCATGTTCAACCATGCTCTAGTGGACTTGGATGTGTGCTTCGGATCATTGTCCTGTTGGAAGGTCCAACGTCTCCCAAGCCGCAGGTTTGTGACTGACTCCATCACATTTTCCTCCAAGATCTCCTGGTACTGAAGGTAATTCATGGTACCCTGCACACGTTGAAGCTTTCCTGTACCATTAGAAGCAAAACAGCCCCAAAGCATAATTGACCCCCCGCCATGCTTCACAGTAGGCAAGGTGTTCTTTTGTTCATAAGCCTGGTTCTTCCTTCTCCAAACATAGCGCTGGTCCATTGTCCCAAACAGTTCTAATTTAGTTTCATCTGACCACAGTACACTGTCCCAAAACCTTTGTGGCTTGTCCACATGACTTTTGGCATACTGCAGTCGACTTTTCTTGTTCTTTGGAGTCAGCAAGGGGGTGCGTCTGGGCGTTCTGGCATGGAGGTCTTCGTTATGCAGTGCGCGCCTTATTGTCTGAGCTGAAACTTCAGTGCCCACATCTGACAGGTCTTTTTTCAGTTCCTTAGCAGTCACGCGGGGATTTTTCTCCACATTACGCTTCAGGTAGCGCACAGCAGTCGCGGTCAGGATCTTCTTTCTGCCACGACCAGGTAACGTTTCCACTGTGCCCTTTAACTTGAACTTGCGAATGATACTTCCGATAGTGTCTCTTGGAATATTTAACAACTTCGCAATCTTTTTATATCCATTGCCATTCTTGTGAAGAGCAATAACCTCTTCTCTTGTCTTCTGGGACCATTCTCTTGCCTTCACCATGCTTGGAAACACACCAGTAGATGTCTAGAAGGAGCTGAGTATCACAGTCCATTTAAATCTGCCTAATTGGTGCTTATCATGCTTGATTGCTGCTCGTTGACATCCACAGATGTTTTCAATACCTGATGGAAAACACTGGAATGAACCTCTGTTCTTAGGAGTGGTAGTCATAAAGGGGTTGAATAATTGTGTCAATGAAGAAATCACAAAAAGGCCATTTAATACTTTATGACAAAAAAAATTTATACTATCTTAGTTGCATTTAGTTCTTTAACAAGTCCTTGTAAGATTTCATTATGAACACAATTACAAATGTGCACTGAATTCCATAAAACCCTTCGCAGCATTGGGGGTTGAATAAATTTGATCACAACTGTATGTATTTATCAAATGATAGGTCGGAGTCGAGTATGACACCTAGGTTTTTGGCTACTGTGCCAGGTGTAATGGGATAGTCTGCAAGATTAAGCATTAGATCTGGAATTTTTTGTCTTGCGGCCTTAGGGCCCACAAGGAGAACTTCTGTTTTGTCATCATTTAGTTGGAGGAAGTTTAGAGACATCCAGCATTTAATATCTCTTACACAGGCCTCAATTTTTCCTAAACTGAGTTTGTCATCAGGCTTGGCTGATAAGTAAAGTTGAGTGTCATCTGCATTGCAGTGAAAATTGACACCATGTTTGTTTATAACTGCCCAATGGTAGCATATATAATGTAAATAATAGTGGTCCTAAGATGGAGCCTTGCGGGACCCCATATTTAACTATTGTACGTTTGGATGGAATATTATTGAGCTCTACAAACTGATGGCGATTTGTCAAGTAAGAGTAAAACCATGAAAGGGCTGTGCCTGAGACTCAATCCAGCATTCTAACTGCTTTAGCAAGATCCTATGATCAATTGTGTCAAAATGTCGTTTCATTTGTCGTTTTTTTCCTGACATCATCGTTCCACATGGTTTACACACTGTCATCTTTTTCTCAAAGTCAAAGGAGAAATGTGTCCATATATCACCTATTATCTTTCTCCCTGCTGACATTGTCGAGTTAACTTCGAGTTGAATTTCATGAGTGATCACAGTTCACAGGCTGGTGTGGTCTTCCCGGGTTCTGTGCGATGTGAAGACGTTAGTTCTGATTGGACGGTTACCCGGTTTGTCCCGCCTCTCCGTATATGCTAAAGTAGTTACGGTTGGATCTCTTATAAACTTATCCCTACCTTTCACTAAACTAAATCAAGTCTGATTGAATGTCATCGCTGGCCAATATTTTCATCTCGTTTTTATTCGTTGACGAAAATGACCATTAATTTCGTCATCGTTTTTATCCCTTTGTATAGTTTTTATGTAGTCATCGTCTCGTTTTCGTCATGAAAAAAAGGTTCGTTCACGAAAACTGACGAAAATTATTCGTCAACGAAAATGAACACTGCCACTCACGACCCTGCTTCCCCCTCTCCCCGCCCCCTGACAGGTGCTGCAGATAATTCCAGAAAGCATGTTCACGTCACTGGCCAAAATCATAAAGCTGCAGATCCATGACATCATGGAGGTGCCTACACGGCTGGACAAGGACAAGCTGAAGGACTACGCCCAGCTGGGGGCGCGCTACGAGGTGAGTGCCCACCCTCACCCACCATCTGCTGCCCAGTGGGAGGCTCTGAGGTGCTTAGCTTGGCAATTTTTACTCTCCAATTGGGATTCTTAGATGACTGTGATCAACTCTGAAATGGTCCCATGGCCAGTGAGTGTTTTGATTGCTGCAATGTGTACGCAGGATAATAAGATGATGCCCACTAATAACTGTGAGGGAATATTCTACTTTATGTTGTTTATTTATTGCATGTCTTGTATATATTTTTTTGCAGGTTGCCAAACTCACGCATGCCATTTCGATCTTCACTGAGGGAATTCTGATGATGAAAACAACACTCGTTGGCATCATCAAGGTTTGTGAAACGTCACGATCGCCTGAAGCTGCTGTTGCGTGCGTACGAGCGTACGTCCTAGCCAACACAATCCAGACTCTTGCTGATTGGTCTAGCTGCCGCTGTGTCCTCAGGTCGACCCCAAGCAGCTGCTGGAGGACGGCATAAGGAAGGAGCTGGTTAAACGTGTGGCCTTCTCCCTCCACAAAGGCCTCATCTTCAACCCCAAGGCTAAAGTGAGTCAGCCATAGGCCTCTGTTCGTCCTTTTCTTGTTTGTGTTATTCTCCTTAATTGTTCTTCCTTCCCCCAGTTTTTCTCCCTAATTTGGACGTAGGCTGTTCCCACCCGTCAGGTAATCTTGGCGTCACGTTACAGGTGCCACCCAGGAAGGGTGAGGACCGTTACCCACCTTCTCCAAGGCCCAGGCAGCCAGTCGACGCATTTTAGGTCCGTTCGGTGTTGAAGGGTGCTGGTTTTCTCCTGTGCGTACGAGCATTAGAAGTTGCATTATTAGGAGGTTTCCTACACAGTGCTGGTATGTGACCCTGGACTGTGTGGACGCGGGACCTGCCTCAGTCACCAGCTCGGTCATGTTTGTTTTGGTTTGTGTCCACTGCTTCCCACCACAGGAAACAAATGCAAGAAGTGAGAGGAAGATAATCTAAAAACATAAAAAAGCTTATAAAAACCACATTCTCCCATATTTACACAGTACACGCTGGGTTGCCTTTGGGCTTTAGTAGTGTTACTGGTATCTGGTTCTGCCCAGCTGTGCTTGCTCCGAGTTGAGTGTGCTGGGCTCACGGAACGTGTTCACTCTCGTCCAGCCCAGCGAACTCATGCCCAAGCTGGAGGACATGGCAGCCACCATGGACGGCTTCTACCGCTCGTTCGAGTACATTCAGGACTACGTCAGCATCTATGGCCTGAAGATCTGGCAGGAAGAGGTGTCACGGATCATCAACTACAACGTGGAACAGGAGTGCAACAGTTTCCTCAGGACAAAGGTTCCCACCCTCACCTTCAGATTCCTCTCTCTGTTTAACCTCTGTCTTTGTCTCTTTCTCTTCTCCCCCCCCTCTCTCTCTCTCTCTCTCTCTCTCATCGGTAGTAAAAGATTAAACATTGAGGAAAAAAAGGCAGATTTCAGTAATTATAATAATTATAGTAATATAATCTTGTGGCCCAAAAATTATTTACCTAGGTACCAAGACCTAGTTCAATAATAATACTCTTTAAAACAGAATGTTGGTCATTTAGATTCTCATTTATCTTCCCACAATTTAGATGTCATGAAACATTATTAACCAAGATAGATTTTTTTTTTCTTTTGTGTCACATGTACAGCAAAATCCTGAAACACTTCCTGTAATACGAAGATTTCATATTTATTATTATTAAGTTCTGGTTCGTGTCCCTGCCCTGTCCCACTGTGTTAGTTTGGAACCCCTCGGGCTGGGCTTTAGGGTTAGTGGGCTTTGTGTTAGGGTTCAGGTTATGGTTAGTGGGCTTTGTGTTAGGGTTCAGGTTATGGTTAGTGGGCTTTGTTTTAGGGTTCAGGTTAGGGTTGGTGTGCTTTGTGCAGGTTTTTTGCACGTGCTCAGTGAACAAGTGGGTTTTTGTCCTCAGATCCAGGACTGGCAGAGCATGCATCAGTCCACACACATCCCCATTCCCAAGTTCCCTCCCGTCGACGAGTCGGCCACGTTCATCGGCCGCCTGTGCCGGGAGATCCTGAGAATCAGCGACCCGAAGTGAGTGAGCGTAAACGCTCCCAGAGTCCCGGTGACTCACGCCTGCCCCGTTCACCTCCTTCACGGGCATCCTGGGGGGGGGGGGGGGGGGGGGGGGGGGGTGGGGGGGGGGGGGCATCTGTTTGCCGTATTGTGTCTTGTCCCTTCACTTCCAAAACGGAGAGAATGCGCCAAGGCAGAATTCATGCACCATGTTTTTTGTTTTTGTTTTTTATTTGGTCCTCTGTGTTTAGAACCACATGTTACATCAACCAGATGAACACCTGGTACGACATGCGTACGCACCAGGAGGTGACCAACCACCGACTCTTCTCGGAGATCCAGAACACCCTGGGCACGTTCGGCCTGAATGGACTCGACCGCCTCATCTGCTTCATGATCGTGAAGGAGCTACAGGTGGGTTCCATGGAAACGTGCAGATGCAGAAATGTTGCCACGGTGACCCTTCGTCTGTTGAAATCAGCAGCAGTAGTATTGGTTGTGGGCATCCGGGGAGATCTGTTATTCAGTGTTATTCAGTGTTTGTGATATTCGTGTGTCTTGTTCTGAAGCCCTGTCTGTTCTAGAGTCTTGCTGTGGGATCATCTGTTTGCAACTTTGCAGTGTTCTATTTAAATTAAAGAAAGCAATAGACAGGCTGTAGTAATGTCCTTAAGACGTGTGTGGTCACGTACTGGATTCTCTGTGTACCTGACTGTCTTGGATACAGATTTTGTATTTGCATAAAGAAACATTTGAGTCACACCTTTTAATTTTAGCTCCTCCCTTCCCCCCAGACTTTCCTCACTGTGCTTCAGAAGACCATCCTCAAGGACAAAGTTATGCTTGATGTTTTCAGAACCCTCCTGAATGCAGTGAACCCAGTGAAAGGCATTGTGGGTATGTATGACCTTGCATTTCCAATACAATCATGTCATTCACTTTTTCTCACTATAACCTTGGTTCACGGTAAAACTTTTCTTGGTTAATCTTAATGTTATTTTTTGTGTTTGTCTTTGACATTGTGCAGCCTCTGCAAACAAAGTCTACGCCAACACTGTAGCCAAAACGCAGAAGATCTGGCCGGCCTATCTGGAATCCATCATGAAGGTATGGTGTGTCCCTCCACCAGCACATCTGTGGCTGATTGGTTACCTGTCGTGATAACTACACCTGTAGGCATAACGGGTCGTGTTTGCACGGCAGGTGGGACAGATGCAGATCCTGAGGTTGCAGATAGCTAATGAGCTGAGCTACTCCTGCAAGTTTGACTCCAAACATCTCGCAGCTGCCCTGGAGAACCTCAACAAGTCAGTTGGACGCTGTTGTACCATTTCATTTTAGTTTTTTTTTTTTTAAGTCCTCAAGCCACGGTGTCAAAGCACACTGGTCACAGACAGCGATGTCCTGCTCTTCCTCTGTACTTAAAAATTTATTAGGAACAAAATGTTAGATCTATAAGGTGAAGGTATAAAAGTCAGATCATTAAGTCCACTAATTTATGGTGTGTGTACAATAAAGTAAGATGAGGCGTGAAGGCTGAAGCAGATGAAATGAAAGCCTGCTCCACCACTTACGCTGGCAACCGTAGAAGCTGAGTTGGCACTACAGCCACTCATTCCCTCTTCTTTTCCCATGGTGCTTCTTCTCTGCAGGTCTCTACTTGTGGACATCGAAGCTCACTACCAGGACCCCACCCTGCCTTACCCCAAGGAGGACAACACGCTCCTTTACGAGATCACCGCCTACCTGGAGGCTGCCGGCATCCACGACCCACTCAACAAGGTCCGTGGTCGGGTGTAACTACACACCTGAGCACTCTGCTCACAAGGCAGGCAGGATTTTGAACAAAACATGGGTGTGAATCAGTTAAACAGGTCACAGGGGCAGGTTTATTGAAGATACTAATGTGTGGTGATTTTAGAAGAGTTTGTCATTCACACTAACATGCACGTAACGTCTACATGCAGCTGACACTACGGAATCACCATTTTTGAATGCCTATAATAGGCTTTTCCCCCACTGCTCTGATTTCAGATCTACATCACAACAAAGCGACTGCCTTACTTCCCCATCGTCAACTTCATCTTCCTCATCGCCCAGCTGCCCAAGCTCCAGTACACTAAAAGCCAAGGTTTGACCGAACGGCTCCTCGTGTTAGCTCCAGTGTCCACAGAAAGATTGTAGACAAGTCTTAAAGAGTTTTAGGTGGTTCTTGGATGAGGCTGAAGTATGTCTTAGGCGAGTCTTAAACGAGTCTAGGCCAAATCCCTGAACCCAACTGACTCTTGACCTGTGCGTGCGTAGGTATGACGTGCCGCAAGGCGACTGACCCTGTGGACTGGGTCCCGCTGGTCTTGGGCCTGCTCACCCTGCTCAAGCAGTTCCACTCCAGGTATGCCGAGCAGTTCCTCGCCCTCATCGGCCAGTTCATCCGCTCAGTGATGGAGCAGTGCACCAGGCAAGAACCGCCGCCCCGCATTTACCACACACTTCGCCTTTTGAGACGGAAATAAAAACATTTCTGTCGTTACTTAGTTACTGTACAGGTGATGTGACCATTTAACTGGCTTTGCTTGGTTCCTGTACAGTCAAAAGATTCCAGACATGCCAGCAGATGTGGTCGGAGCTCTAATGTTCTTGGAGGACTACCTGCGCTATTCAAAACTCCCCAGAAAGGTGAGATATAACCATTCTTTATCACAAAGGTAGGATCGTGATAGTGGTAAACAGATTCTGCTGACACAGAAAGCCTATTTGTACAGGTCTAGATGCAGTGAGTTTCTCACATTTAGTTCTCAGTGAACATGTCTAAACCCGTCACAACGACCAGCCTGCAGCAGGTAACCGATAGCCACTCACTAAACACTTCACACTCTCCTCTACAGGTGGTTGAAGCGCACGTCCCAAGTTTCATTTTCGATGAGTTCAGAACTGTGCTATAAGGTTTTCCACAGAGCTGAATAACAAATCATTTCGCCTTTTGTAAGTCTACACGCCATCTGTTGGACAGTATTGCCTCTTTTTCTTTTTCCTAATAACAAGTCCATTGATTCTAAAACTATTCTGTAGCATTTTTGTTTTGTTTCAACATTTTCTGTCACAGAGGATGTATACTAAGTGTATAGATGTTTATGTAATAAAATTGTGAAAACTTATAGTATTAGCAAATGCATTTTTGTGTAAGAGTAGCTAATACATTCCTGATGAAATGATGATGGATGAATTAGTCTACTAAACACAGTGCTAAGACTAAATAGATATTTAGTCCATTCAACGCACATACTAATGTCATGTCAATGAAAGTTTTATTTTGTATTAAATATATTACAATACTGAGTAATAACTGTAAGAAACAAAAAACTTTTGATGGTTATATACAGCATACTGTGAAATAAAAAAAGCCATGTGGAGAATTGGAAGTGTCGTTGGTAAAAAACAAACAAAAAAACCAAAACAAGAACGAAACAGAAGACATGACAGACTGGGGGGTGAAACCAACGTAAGGCATTTATGAAGTCTCCTGCAGCAAATGTCCACTACAAAGACTGTGTACAGCTGATGAAACTGATTCTCATTCTCCAATCAAAACGACCCTGAAGTATTTATTGTATTTATTGTTTAAGTACCATCTGTAATCGATGACATGCCCTACAGACTTAGTAAGTGGCAGGGCTTACCCACACAGTTCAGTGACCTCTCAGATACACCTCCTTCAACTCATCGGTTCATTGCCAGGTGTACCAGGTGTGAAGCGGGCAGAACTCTTAACTGGGCTGGACTCTGGCCCCCCAAGGCAGACCTGGACCCCCCTGTTCTATGGGCGTGTCCCTCCATGTTGTTGCTCTGCTGCGGTCTACAGGGGGCTGACATGTTTTATAGACCACAGTCACTTAAGAGGCCTGTCATACTGCACTCATTAGCTTAAATTACATTCAAGAGTGTTTGGTTGGCCCCGCCTCCTAGCCAGGAGTGCTAAGTGAGTACTGGACAGCATGTCCCCCCCTTTCATTTAGTTGTTTGTTTTTGATTTTTTTTTAAGTAACTTCTTATTGCAGACATTTTTTTAATGATTTGAGTGGGAGCTGTGGCAGACGACTGTAGCTGTGGCGTTTCGAGGGACCATGAGCTGCTGAAAGTATTGCTTGGGATGTCTGCGTGCCTTTGGATACAGTCTTCAGCAAGACCAAGCGTGTGTGTTTGTGTGTGTGTGCGAGAGAGAAAGAGCGTCGAAATCATATTTCCACACAGACTGCAAACAGAAACACAGGGCAACACGACCACATTGTTATTCCCATGGTGGAAAAAGGACATGTCTTCACAAAATAATACATCAAAAAAATCTTTGCTAAATCTCAGATTACACAAAGAACTATTGTAATAGTAATAATCATAATGCACTTAATTTCTGCTGGGATTAAACGTTTACATACAAGAATACAGGGGTGAAAAAGAATGTTACAAAGGTACTTTAGAAATACTTCTGACGTTTGGGCAACGTTATTTGTACGCTGCCGCAACGTTGGTTGCAAGTAAAGTCCGAGTGCATACGGCGTTAACGTGACTCAGTGCCCACACTGAAAAATGCATCTTCAGAATACAGACACAGCAGGCTTTAGTGAAAATAAAGACTATTTACAGATGGAGGCCAGCTTCTAGGTCGTCTTGCGCACTACTACTGTTAACCCTGACCGCCACAGCAGAGTTTTGCTCGGGTTACCTTACGCGTCTCGGTGGCTGTGGAACCGAGTCATTCCCAAGGGAACCACGCAAGGCTTTCTTCTGTGCTGTGAACAGACGGCCAGCGTTTCCTTCCAAAGAGCCGCACGAGAGACTTAAGCTGCGGACGGCCCCATCAAAGGTGGCGTAGGGTCCGTAACTTCTATGCCGTACGATGCAACAAACTTGCTTCAGATTGGTCTGAAGGACCTGATGAGCTGGACGTGATTGTTCTACATTCACAGAGCCTCCAGGTTGGATGAGAGAGGAGGATGCACCGCACCAACTTCTATTGACATCTGTTTTCCTCTTTTCATTTGAATGATTTTCTCAAACTTGACGTTTGAAGCTTGTTGCGCGTTATGTCGGAACGATCAGTTGAAACCACTGGCGTTCCTGCGAAAGCCTCCGCATTCGTCACGCTCACGGGCTTTACTACACACAGCACCGGAGAGGCATTCTACAGCGAGGGAACACGGAAACACCGCCATGGACGGAGAATATGACTGATCTGAGAACAGATGAAGAAATTAAATGAGGATTTTTGTGGAGTTAGCAATGCAGAGATGAGGCGATAAAGAAAGATGAATGGACAGACGGTCCACATTCGTAAAGAATATACAAAGATCTGCCAAAGGTTCCTTCTAGACTAGACAATTTCTAAGTGCAAAAAAATAAAAATAAAAAAGGGAAAAAACCCCACAAAACGATCACACATTTGACTGCCTTTGAACTATACATATTTACAGAAATGTCTGCGAAAATAAACAGGTTTCTCTCAGAGGTTGTATAGGGCCAGGTGTTTATGCACTGCATGATGAGATCAAGAGAGAAACCCTAAAATGGGAGATGATTCTTACCAGCCTACAGGCTTGCCCTCTGAGACATGCGGCCACCTAGCGCAACTGATCATTAAAATATTTTCATCATCCTTAGCACTAGGAGTGGATAAACATGTATTCTCATGCATACAGTGGAGGTTTCTATAGTGAACGCGTGCTTTCAAAAACAAGAGTTACATCCATCAGTTTTGATGATCTTCTCTCACCATGGCAACAAAAACACCAATCACAAGACATTATTGGTGTTGGAGGGGGTAGAGAGGGAGACAGGGCCATGTCTTGGCTGTATGGGGTGGGGGTGGAGAGTAAATGGGAGAGCAAGAGGCAGTCTGATAGCCCCTCCTCTTTCGATGGGCCTCCGCTCAGCATTGGCTGGAGCAGCGGCCGGCTCCGCCTCGTCCTCCAGCTCCGTTTTGGAGGACTACGGTGATGAGAGATTGGGGGCTGTGCTTTTCAAAAGCTCAGGGGTGCACCTACACGTTACCCCGACGCCCTCCGGTGGACACATGCGTCCCGGAGGACTTGAATTCAATTCGATCCTTTCTCTCTTTGTTTTGGGTTTTTTTTTTTTTTTGTTTTCTGTTTTGACTTTGCATTTTTTTTTCTTGTTTGATTTATTTTTCTCATTCATATAAAAGCAGAGAATGTAGTCCTTAATGAGACTTGAGGAGTAATTGTATGGAGATCTTTATATCGATGTCTCCCACAGCTGAAAGACATTAGAAACAGACAAATACAGGGAAATGCTGTAGTATACAAATAATTCAAGTTATATGAAAAATGTATGTCAAGAGCTAATTTGTTTCTCCATAAGGAAAAGATCATAGGTCATCATATAAAAAAGTATTAATATTTAAAAAATATTCATCACTTGTTGCTTTAAAGCTGCAAAATGTTCAGCAGTTTCAGCAGGTCATGATAACTATCGACCTCTAGTGGACAAAGTCAGCTGGGGCTTCTTTAAAAAAACGTATCCGACATCCTTTGACAGCGATTGCTTATTCTCACCCTGGCGCTCTGTCTGTTTGCCTTCCTCTCTTCGTCCGGGAGCGGGGGCATGGGGTACGGGTATCTTCGGCTGGACGCGATGGAGCCGGTGGAGGACGAGGGGGACTTAGCTGGCGACAGCGTTCTGTGGAGAAAGGTCACCAGGGGTCAAACCCGGCATTACATACATCACTTTTCACCCAGTGTATAACATGCAGGTCAACAAATATTGCAGGTCAACAGCTGTCACCTTTGACCCCTCACTGAGGTCAGAGGGAGGTTTTCCAACACAAGTCATCAGCGAAAATGACTGCCATCAACCGTCCTCATTGTATTTAAATGGGACAACTGCACTTGTTACGACTAGCGTGGAGGAGTCACTGTGCCCTACAACTCTCTGTACTATGAGGTTTCACACAACACAGCAGACCTGATGATGTAAATAAGGACTAGCTAGCACTCCACACACAGTATTGGTGCTGCTCAATGATGTCATGAAAGACAAGACACAAACACACACAAAGCAGAACGAACGCAAAAATAGCAGAAGAGGTTTGAGAAAAAGCGGTAAGTACAAAGTGAAACAGAAAGCAGAGGAACCCAGCTCCACTCACAGACTGCTGCCGTGAGTAACTGTGTGACATGTACAGATGCACTCGGGGCATCAGACCACCCAACTGGGCTGCGTGTGGGATGACCATACGTTCCTCATACCAAAGTGCTTATTCATTACCATAATTGACTGCAATAATTAGCATATGGTCAAATGCATATTTATCTCCACCAAAGACTAGGCCGATACATTCTATTGACACATTTATCACTGTTTGTAAATAAAACCCTTCCCACTATAACTTCAGTATCTGTGCAGGTTTTCTGGGCACTCTGAAACGGCATCTTGAGGCCTGGTCAGGAGGACCAGAACATCTTTCATATCTGCATTTACAGCTTCAGCATTCGGCTTTCATGATCAGTATAACAGAACATACTCCCTGGGAATCGAACACACAACCTCGGTGTTGCTAGCTACCTGCAACTCAACACCATCTGCAACCAGCCGGGGTGTGGAGAACACCGACAATCAACAGCTCTGGTGAGCAGATTCTTAGATTGTTATATCATCTGCATTTACAGACAGTTTGGTTAACTGGAGCTTCACCAAGAGCTCTTACGGGTCTGCTGGTTACATGCTTACACTCATCAATGTCTTTTGTGAGTTTCATAAGGGAGACCTCTGAGCCATTGTGACTTCTCTGGTAAGCTTTTTATGCCAAGAATATTTCCTTTAAAGGAAAGCACCCCGTTATTCATGGGTTCAGATCTAAGAAAACTGCAAACAAACAAACAAATAAACATATGAATGAATAAATAAACAACTAAATAAATAGAGAAACACGGCAGAAAGAGGGCTGTGAAGCAGACTGAGGTAGTACCTAATATAGGCTCCCCCAGAGTTTTTATTGACATCTTCCACCCATTTAGTTACATAATAGTCTGTTTTGGAGCAAGGGGTTAAATACCTGCAGGAGGAGGTGGGATAGGAGCGATGGTGAACACAGGAGGAGAGAGAGAGGAGGTGAGAGAGAGAAAGTGGAGGAGAAGGAACAGGTGAGGAGAAAGAGAGAAAGAAGGAGTTGGTCAACAAGCCCAGCACCTGAAATTCCCTCACGGTCCACCAAGATGCAAGTGAGAGAGGCGAAAATAATGGAAGCAGATTACATTAACTTAATTTAGTACAGGCAGTAACAGGATGTAACCCACTCTGGGCCTGGACATTACAGGTGTTACAGTTAAGGGATTCCTGTTACATCTTCCTTAAAACTAGTGAATGTCTACCATAATTAATGCAGTTTACAAACAGAAGAGACCGGAATTGATTATCATTTACAGATGAAGCTATAATGCTTGCAGTAGATAAAGGCACAGTTTTATATCATTACTGATAAGCAAAAGGAATTTCACCGGCGTGGTTAATTTGACCCTGACAGGTGGTGCTTAATAGTACTAACATGAATACTAGGTTAGGTTACTGCATGGGACGTTTCTATGATTCTAAGGAGTCTGATATGCTCTGCGTGGTTTCACAGGGGGCTCAGTTGCATTTTGGTTTCGGTGGTATTTCTTTCAAAGCAGATTTTTCCTGCCATTTCGCAACATGCATTTTGAAATGGTTTACGAATTGGAGAGGAAGGAAGAGGCCAGAGTATGAGGTCGGACTGTGCGTTCCGATCCCAGAGTGAAACATGGGCCCGACTGCCATGCTTCCGGCTCCAAAGAACAGAAAGCAATCAGAGGAGAAGCAGAGATCACTGCGGCGCAGAGCCGGACACGCTCCACGCGAGGGGTCCATGAATCGCTACGCTGTGGTGCTGGAGACATTCCACGTGAGCCTTCTAGAAATCGCATTGCCACTTGCATTCCGTGTGAACGCGTGCCGTCGTTTCGCCACATGCAAATAAAACCTCGTAGAAACTTTCAAGGATAAAAAAAAAAATGTAAAAAAAGGTCACGCATCTCAGGTCACGCATCTCACGCATCTCAGTGTGCATGCAAACCCACGTTGCGGGGCAGGTGGAAGCTAGCTGGACTACTGGCAACGTGAACCGAGCTTCCTGCTCTAAAGCACGTTAGCATGGCCGCTCGTAACTTACTCTGTGGAGTTGGAGCGAGGGCGGAACTTCTTCCCTTTCAGCTTCTTACGGCCGCCGCTGATATGCCCTGCAAAGGAGCGGGAAAATCAACGCGTGTTACACGTGTTGTTACACGTGTTGTTACACGTGTTGTACACATAAGAAGGGTCTAGTGAAGTAACAGTGTGGCGGTTTGTGCGTTACCTTGCCATGAATTGCTCCTGGGTCGTCCGTTTTCACAGATATCGGAAATATGTTTGGCATCTGGGATTCTCTCGCTCCAGGAATGAGACAAGCCATTGGACCTTCACACCAAAGTAACAAACCCAGAAGCACAGTTACAACCTAGTGCATGAGCACCGAGTCGTCCCCTAGGCCAGATTCAGCCTGTCTCTGTGGCTTGTACAGTGTCTCACAAGACAAACACATCAGAACAGCGAGCTTGGCGAGGATGATGCGAGAGGCGCGAATGACGTGAGCGGCACAGATGGTGTTAATGGCAAGAATGGCGTGAATGACAGACATCACATGACTCTGAAAAGCAGGATGGAGAGAGGAGAGGAAAAAACGAGATGAAGCACAAGAGGCGGCCGTGAGCCCGTTACCGTGTGACAAGGAAAAACGGCACGACTGAAAGCCCCCTCTGGCTCGAGAGACAAAACCACCATCACTTACTTACTGTGGTCATACTGTCATTCAGCTGATATAGTAACCTGCTGTGCTGAGACTTACAGTAACAGAGAGAGAAGACAGCGTCGTCAGGTCCAACAACAAGTGGAAACCAACTGCAGCAGACAGAGAGTCTGAGTAACATGAAAACCCCTTAACATGCTATAAGGTCTTAAGCCGGGCTCACCCTGTATCGTAATCATCCTTAATTATGTTAGGTCAAATTGAAGGTCAAATCACTCATTGCGTATACTACTCAGTTTGTGAGTTTTGATTGGTGGGAGCAGAATGCGCAGGATGACATCATCCGCAGCCGATTTAGTGCCCCGGATGACTTTGGTGTTCTGTCGGCGTCAGAACACACCGAGACCGAAATCGCACGGTATGAGCGCTCCCTCCTGGCCCGTCAGCAGGCCACCGGCGAGAGGACATCAGTGGGTACGGGGAAACCCGCGGGACAGCCACGAATAACGCCATGGCCAAATCGGCTCTACCACGAGCTGAACGTGACCTCGCCTGGAGTGAAACGGACAAGGAGCTACAGCTTCCTGATCATGCTCATCCATGATGTAAACAGGATGTACTCGTTTCCTTAATTGTCCTAATCTATAATTAAAGAATCTTTATCTTTTTATAGTCTGTCGATATCACGCAGAATTTCCACCATGATTTTACTGCCATCATCTCATACAGACCGCACAGTGTAAGCCCGGCTTTAGAAGGTCTAACATTAAGCCTTAGAATTAATTTACTTGTAATTGAGTACAGGTATATACTGAAATATATAATACAAATCTAATATAAATGTATAAATAAATACTGCATTTAAAAAAATCTTTTCTTAAAATATGAAAATATTTTCATATGAGTATCACCTACATGCCAAGTGTCTGAAAGTCTAAACGGGTCTAAAAGTTCATGACTAGAGGCCAACACCAGCTTTGAACAGTTCTGTCATGACTAACAAACCTGATTCGGTTGATTGGTTATTTATCACCAATTTGACATGTTTGATTTGGCCACGTGCAAAAGTGGGACCGGACCTGAACTATGAACTATGAAGCTCCGCCCTAAAGTGGGCAGGACTGTTTTGGACATAGTGTGTCTGAATAATGACCTTGTTGTTAACCTTGTGTTTTGTTTTCTTCTCAAAGACACGTGCAGTTGGCTCTTGACCAAGGCTGAGGATGACAATGGGATGAAGAAAGGGTGGAAACAGGAGCACACCTGAAGCCGAACAGTGAGATGTTTTGGCTGATGGAGGGAATGGAGGTGTAGATCTGCAGGTGTGACAGGTAGGCGGACCTCTTCTTGGAGCTGCCCCCAGAGTTGGAGCTCACACCCTGGGGCACGTCGCTGTAGAACGAGTCCCCGTCGCCCGGCTTCTTCACATAGTCACCCGGCGGCATTTGCCTGGTGAGGAGCAGCACCGGGGTGAAAGGTCATGTGTGAAATGGACAGTTACATTTGACTGGGAGAGTCAAGTTTGGTGAGGGTACCATCAGAAATCTAAAATAACTAGTCTAAAATAATCAGTGGTGCAAAATATTTTTCCTGTTAGGTTCAGCTTTTGAGAAGCGTAGGCAACGATATATTTAACAACACAAGATCCTAGATGATGCGCACACAAGGAGATGAGAACAAGAAACCAAAGAACAAACCGACAGAATCTTCGATGGACTTCGGATTCTGCGTACTGCCGTTGTCTGTAGTTCCTGCATATGAAAAATTAGAGCCATGTCAATCAGCTGTTCAGGGCTGAACACCTGTGTGTCTGCCTGTGTGTGTGTTTGCCCGTGTGCGTGTTTGCCCATGTGTGCGTGTTTGCCCATGTGTGCGTGTTTGCCCGTGTACGTGTTTGCCCGTGTGCGTGTTTGCCCGTGTGCGTGTTTGCCCATGTGTGCGTGTTTGCCCATGTGTGTGTTTGCCCGTGTGCGTGTTTGCCTGTGCGCGTGTTTGCCCGTGTGTGCGTGTTTGCCCGTGTGTGCGTGTTTGCCCGTGTGTGCGTGTGTTTGCCCGTGTGTGCGTGTTTGCCCGTGTGTGCGTGTGTTTGCCCGTGTGTGCGTGTGTTTGCCCGTGTGTGCGTGTGTTTGCCCGTGTGTGCGTGTGTTTGCCCGTGTGTGCGTGTGTTTGCCCGTGTGTGCGTGTTTGCCCGTGTGTGCGTGTGTTTGCCCGTGTGTGCGTGTTTGCCCGTGTGTGCGTGTGTTTGCCCGTGTGCGTGTTGTGTGTGCCCGTGTGTGCGTGTGTTTGCCCGTGTGTGCGTGTGTTTGCCCGTGTGTGCGTGTGTTTGCCTGTGTGTGCGTGTTTGCCCGTGTGTGCGTGTGTTTGCCCGTGTGTGCGTGTGTTTGCCCGTGTGTGTGTGTGTTTGCCTGTGTGTGTGTTGTGTGTGCGTGTGTGTGTGTGTTGTGTGTGCGTGTGTTTGCCCGTGTGTGTGTGTGTTTGCCCGTGTGTGTGTGTGTTTGCCCGTGTGTGTGTTGTGTGTGCGTGTGTGTGTTGTGTGTGCGTGTGTGTGTTGTGTGTGCGTGTGTTTGCCCGTGTGTGTGCGTGTGCGTGTGTTTGCCCGTGTGTGTGTTGTGTGTGCGTGTGTGTGTTGTGTGTGCGTGTGTGTTGTGTGTGTTGTGTGTGCGTGTGTTTGCCCGTGTGTGCGTGTGTTTGCCCGTGTGTGTGTTGTGTGTGTGTTGTGTGTGCGTGTGTGTGTTGTGTGTGCGTGTGTGTGTTGTGTGTGCGTGTGCGTGTTGTGTGTGCGTGTGTGTGTTGTGTGTGCGTGTGTTTGCCCGTGTGTGTGCGTGTGTGCGTGTGTTTGCCCGTGTGTGTGTTGTGTGTGCGTGTGTGTGTTGTGTGTGCGTGTGTGTGTTGTGTGTGCGTGTGTGTGTTGTGTGTTGTGTGTGCGTGTGTGTGTGCGTGTGTGTTGTGTGTGTGTGTGCGTGTGTGTGTGCGTGTGTGTGTGTGTTGTGTGTGTGTGTGTGTGTTGTGTGTGTGTGTATCTCACTGACTTGTAGCCCCAAGCAGAGATGGCCAGTATAAACGCCAGGACGAGAATGGAGCCAGCAATGGCGCCGATGATGATGTTGGTGCCGGTGAAACCTGCATGAGAAGCAGCTGGTGAATTATTCACGGGGCGGGACACGGGCGGGGCATGCGGTGCCATACTGAGGTGATCATTGGACAGAAGTTGCCACACCCTCAGCTCATCCGGCTGTTTACTTCAACACCATCCAAAAACGCTTACATCACACATAAAAACTGATGGGTATTGGTTACATGTTCCATTTCCCAACATACTTTTAGATCAAAATCTCTGTAGTCTTCATTTTGGAACTTTAGACCAATTAAGAGTATATTTACTACAGTCTGGTAAGAAAATGTTTTAGAGACCCAATGTTTTTATAGAATATGCTTTAAATTAGCCTTGTATATAGTTACACATAAATTGGATTTAAGACTAAAGCATATTGCATTGACTGCAATAATGAAATTAACATAGGTTCACAAATTAGAATTAGAAACAATAAAGAAATAAATAATTAGGGAAAAATTAATGAATAATAACTAAATAAACAGAAAAAGATCAATCACAACACAACAGAACACATCCCAAATGCACAGGGAGACGCGGAGAACGGAGAACGGAGAGGAATGTGAGAAGGAAGAACTGAGAAACAGGGATAACACCCAATAACAACCAATGATGATACACTCAAATCTGACCTCAATGAAATCCCCACGAAAGATAGGAGCCTGCCCACGGAGGACGAGCGCGTGAGAGCAAACGCAACGGAACAGAAAGACACGGAAAACCTCTTGGCCGTGTGAAATTTTTCGATAACATGTATTGGTTGAACACTGCTATGAATATGCAAATTAGAAGTACATGAGAGGTGAGTAATTCCCATGCCCAATCACGACCATCTCCTCTGTGCTCCTGGTGAGGGCTGGTGATGTTTCTAGCCGTCAAGCATATCAGAAAACCACTGGGCACCTCTTTCGGGCTGAGCCGCAGCTATAGGGTTGGAGATGTCGATATTGCCGCCTGGTGAAGCTGTTGTCTGGTTAGCAGAGTTCCTCTTACTGTTGTTCTTGTCACATCTTTTCCCTGAATTTCTATTTTCATTAATGTATGTTTTCTTGAAGCAAATCATTGCACTACTTCTGTATACTACTGCGATAAAATACATCCATTCTTTTCTGGAGAACATGCTGAGAATATGCAGTAGACACAATTACTATCACATCCATTTGATTGAACCAAGGCGGAGGTGAACTGAAATGGGCTGAACCCAAGCTAAAAGGAGGTGTTTCCTAACACACTGCTACATTCATACGGCTGCTCTGTCTTATATAAAGTACTACAAACATCTGTCAGTCAGGTTGGAGGTCTATTTTAATAAGTGCGAGGTGTGTACTGAAGACTCTGAGAGGCTCACGTGTAACTGGGACTGTGGGCCGTATCATCATGTAGCTGAGAGGAGATGTGGAGTTGCAGTCTTCCCCTGCCCAGCCCAGGTAACACACACACTTCAGCTCATTACTGCACACCTGCGATGAGCAAGACACACACACACACACACACACACACACACTTCAGCTTGTTACTGCACACTTGTGATGAGCGAGACACATCATTAGACACACACTCAAACACACTTACCCCATGTCCAGACACATCATTAGACACACACTCAAACACACTTACCCCATGTCCAGACACATCATTAGACACATGCTCAAACACACTTACGCCATGTCCAGAGCAGATGACCCGGTCGTTTGTTCCGGGACAGGTGCTGAAGTTGAACTCTTGCACTGGGAGGCATTTGTGGTTGAAGCAGATGCGTTCAGTACCACACGCTGTGCCGTCTTCCACATAACCCAAATCAGTGTCTCCATCGATCACCACGTGACCTCCACTACACACACACACACACACACACACACACACACACACACACACACACAATCAGTAGGGAATTGTCCATCAGGACAGCTTCTCTGTTCTATTCCTAAAGTGTGATATTACAGTGCAACACACACCTGATTCAGCTCATTCACTCATTACCAAGCCCTCCATAAACTGAATGGGGTGTAAAGCACCCAGCTGTCGAGGGCACGGGGACCGGGGCACTTCATTAGGGCAAGCGCAGTCTTTAGAGGATTACTTCATGTTGCATGTGTGTGGGTGTGTGTTTGTGTGTTTGTGTGCGTTTCATGGTTGTGTGTGCGCATCTGTGTATGCATTACTGTGGATGTGCGTGTATAAATGTGTAATTATGTGTGTTTGCTTGCATACACTTTATGTGTTTGTGAGTGTGTGTGTGTGGTGGTACCTGCAGTCCAGTGATGCACTGTGTTGAGCTACAGAAAAGGAGGTCAGGCCTCCCTGCAGCTCCCCGAGTCTGGGAGCAGGTGAGATGTTGGAGCACAGCAGGTACCCGCACTGTACATCCCTGAAACACACACACACACACACACGCGCGCACACACGAACACACACACACGCGCACACACGCACGCACACGCACACACACACACACACACACACACACACACACACACAGCCCGTCACACGTGCCCGTGCTGCCCACACACAGCCACGCTCCCTCAGACTCCACACTTACTGCTTTTTGCACTGAATCCACGTGTCCTTGTCCTTCCCACAATTCCCCTTCTCCGTCCCCTCAATGTTGAGCTTCTCGTAGCAGAACTTATCTGCAGATGTTGCCTCTGGAAGAACCACAACATGGGTCCCTTTAACATCCAGCCTTCTCTCCACCAGCTCTGGAACTGCTATAATTAACTTCTGTTGCCACTTACTCTCTCCCCAGATATACTTGCACTGCTTGTCTTTTGTTTTACATCTGCCATTAAAACACCGTCCCTGGGTAATGAGAGACATAGACAGGCCCATAATATACAAGAGTTTTACTCCATGCTCATGTGCTCCTTCTAGTATGCTTGTGTCAGAGGTTTTCAGTCCAGGCCCCGCCCACTCCTCAGCCAGCTGATGAAGACCTCTGCAGCACCAGATTTAATGAGGAGCTGGAACAAAATGAAAACCCGGACTGGCTAAGGATGCCCAAGGACTGGACCGAACCCCTCTGCTCTTTATTCAAATGTAATAAACCAAACAATAATAAATAAAATGTAATAAACAAATATTCACCTGATCTTTTTCACAAGTGTAGCCATCCATTTTGTGTACATTTGGAGGGCACTAAAAACAAAAAAACAAGCACAACATAGAAAAACATGAAAAAGTAGAATAACATATCACACTGCGCGGTGTGGGTTCACAGCAACAGTCCGCTTGTTGTCACATTAGGGCTGAATTACAGGTGTATTTAGAATGCAAGAGTGCCATCACCTGGCTGGAGTTCCCGGTGCAATTTTCTGGTATATCGCAGTCATTTACTGCCTCTCTACATAACATACCCATAAAGTGCATCTAAAAATAGGACACAATATAATCAATATACAAAAGTCTATACTCGAACACACACACACACACACACACACACACACACACACACACACACACACACACACACACACACACACACAAATACCTATACTCAAAAACACATCAGTAGGTACATTGTAACACTTGGAGCTCAGCAATTATACCTGACAGTTATTACAGCAGAGCCCGTTACTGCATTTCGAGCCTTGAGTCAAAGAGCACTTTTTACAGCAGTTATCCCCTTCTCGAGCACACTCCTGGGAGGACGACAAACAGACAGAGAGAGACAGATAGACAATAGAGCGGTAGACAGAGAGAGATAAATATGCTATTTTGTGATTCTCTTGGACAGGCGGGGAATTGGAACAGGCATGCAAATTTGCTGGATCCCCAGAGAACACCTCACCGCTGGGCTTCCACAGTCACACTCCTCTCCTGGCTCCACGAAGCCGTTCCCACACTCCGGAGGATCCAGGAGCTACAGAGAGGGACATTTGGAAGATGAGAGGCTGATGACGACAGACAGTGATGCACCAAAGGCAAAAAAAAATACATAAAGAAAATAATGACGCTGTATTCAAAGATGCTGTTTATGGCATAATAAACTGGCCATTGTGTAGTTCATATAATTTGCCTGATTATGATGGTCATTTTAGACCATTTTGTTATTTATCAGGAACATCTGATATTAGTCATGAGGTTCACGCAAAACGTGAGAATTGTTCACAGTACATATTGCAATTCGCAAATTATTGCAGTATTGCCGAGATTGATATGGTAATAACGCCAAAATGCACAACCTTATAATCATCCCATGAAACTATTTTAATGCACACGGTGCAAGTAGGGCAGTGAGACCAGGGAGCCGGGCTTACCTTGGAGGGCTTGTTGAAGAGACACGCTCCGCCACCACTGTTCAGGAAGTTGTGGTACTCCTCCACATTGCAGTCGGAGAAACGCTTGGGTAGGTAGAAGCTGTCGAAGAGACACGACAGAGACACCGAGAGCTAAGGACATGACAGACCTCCGGCAGTCTCAACAGAACTCATACCCTGCATTGACACTAATCCCACTTACAACGTATTACCTCACTAATTCACAGTCCAGAGGACAGTCTCTGTAGTTCTTATTGCAGTTCATGATGGATGGAATTTTGCAGTAATCCCAAGTTTATATCTAAATGTGGGGTTTTCGGAGCTGAATGCATTTAGCACTAAGACTGGCCTGAGATTATTCATGCCTAAAATTAAACTTAAGATAACTGATCATATGTCACATATAGAATATGAAAGGTTTAGCACAGCATACAATTTGAGATTCTGGAGATTCACGATTTCTGCTGTCAGAGCTACCAGTCTCCCTGAGTTCAGATCTCAACATCAAGCTATCAGAACAGCTGAGTTAGAAAAGACCCAAACACTCATACACACAAAAACCCTCTTTGGAACCAGAAGATGCACACGGACATGAAGAAAACTGTAGACAATTAGCAGTAATCAGAGCAACACTCCAGTCTACAACACTTCTCATTTGGCATGAAATACACATGAAGACACTGAAAGACACATAGCTTGGTCTTTGTCTTCACTTGTAGGGACCAGACGTGAGGATGCATTTCTAATGCAGCACTATTCGATTTACGTACGTCTCCCAAAGCAGTCAGCACTAGTGAAGCGGTTGTCAATCTCAATCTCATTACAGACTAGCCTACTCCTGCTGCTTCGTCTTGCTTGCCAAGTGTGAGGCAGAACGCCAAGACAATAATGCATACCGCTTGGTCCTCTGAGCAATAATGCACCACCCAAAAGTGTCTGGTCATAAATCTCATTTCTCAGTCCAGCTCTCCTCTAAGACTTGCCTTATCTATGGCTCCAGGAGACTAGCTACGTAATTGTTTACGGCAGTCATATGTAACTGACATGGAAGATATATTTGCCAAGTAAAACTGATATTAATCAAAGTTAGAATAAGAAAAATTTTCCAATAATTCTTCATGTACACAATCTGAACTAAATCTTTTTTTACACATGACCACCTCCTTTTGGAGAACCCCCCCCCCCATGATATTAGGCCTATATAAGGACTTTCATCTGTTCTGTGGAGCTTACCTAGGTTCATTTGAGGACTAAAAAGCAATATGATTCTTTGACACTTAGGCTACAGAAAATGTGTTAAAAATGACATTGCTTCTAGAAGATTTGACATATCTAAAATGAAAAGTCAGATTTTAGATTTTAAACTGTTGTATAAGTCCAATTCTACTTTTTACAGTGATTTACTTTTGTGTAAAATCTAGTTGGAGTTCATGAGTTCATGTTCGTTAACTGTTAGCTAGTTAGCTTACTAAGTAACATTAGCAAGTTTGTTTTAAATAGACATTCATGATTTTTTGTGGTCAGAGGTAGAACTAGTAAACATTGGTAATTTAATGGTGTGAAATCTATGTTTGTGTTAGTGATAGCTAACCTACTGTTAAAGTAGCTAGTTTCCAAGCTAGCTAACAGCTTGCTAGTTGTGTAATTTACCAAATGAACTCGCTAACGTCAGCTAGCTGTATGTTTAGCTAACCTAGTGGTGGTTCTAGCGAACTGCGAATATATAAATTTGCATTACACAACCAGTGTTGCCAACTCCTCAGTAAGGAAAGTAGCTATTGGTTGTCCTAAAAGTCGCTAGAAGTCGCTAAATGACGTCATCACCTAATTTGCATAATACATGTTTTTTTTAAGCTCTAAAGGAATAACGTTGGGAGAGAAAATAGTGAGTAAAAAACACACTAAATGTTAGAACTACAAATGAACAACATCTGTTGCCTTTGAAATAGGCAGTCACTTCTCAAAAGAACTACATGACTAATGCTGTGTATAAATCAATTTTACATAAATTACATAAATAATTTTTTTGCTGTGTTGTTAAATGTTAGTATAAGAGTAGCAGTTAGCAAGAATTAATGAGGTGACGAATGACTGAGACTGTGTGAGGTAAATGCAGTGATTTATTTTCGTGTCTCACTGAAGACTAAAGCATTTATATTTACATCCCGCTCTGTAAATACGGTGCGGGGCGTCGGCGGCAGCTTTGGGCATGCGCGGTTCATTTGCAGTGTGGACGTGGAGCGGTGAGGGTCTGCTCTGAGTGTGAGACTGCACTGAGTGATGTGGGCGGGGCTCACGGCATCACCCGCCCCAGAGGACAGCAACTGAAGAGCGTGTGTGTTCAGAGTCTCCAAAAGTCTCCAATAACACCACAAAAAGTCGCTAAATTTGTCGCTAGTCGCTTTTTACTACAAAAAGTCTCTAGAAGGTCTGAAAAGTCGCTAAGTTGGCAACACTGATTACACCTGCCAAGCTTAGGCAGTTGTGTCTTGTGAAGAGGACCCTCCCCATTCACGCCTAATCGTACTAGCTAGACTGCTTCTAAAACTTTGATAAGTTAATCTATCTATTAACCTACTTAGCTATGAGGGTATATTGCATTAACCTTTAAAATGCAAAACTTCAATTCACTTAAATACATATGTTTTCCTTTCGTTAAGAAAAACTATTTATTTTACTATTAACATTCTAAAAATAACTTAATCGTTTAAAAAGACACAAATTTACTATAAAACTCAGACAGGAGTGTACAGCCCCAGATCAACTTTCAGTACCTGCAATCAAGCCAGTTACAGGAACGATTATTGATGCAGTAGGAGTTTATGTAATAGATACATAATGACTTTTACAAATGGACATAACTGCCCTCCCCCCTCCACTACCATTACAAAATCCACCTTGCTTACCTGCTCGATCGCAAGAGATCATTCACATACCTGCACATAGGCAAGTTTTCGCAAGAGTTAACAGCATTAGAACACGACCGAGCAGCAAACCCCTCCACCCCAAACTGATTTCTGTGAGATCACGCATGCATGTATGCGTAACTTAAAACCCACAAAGAGTAAAACATCCATCGATGAAGTGGCAGCTTAGAGTACGCATCTCTGGAATGCCTGTGATATTTAGGTCAGTAATCTTGGAGTTTTAAGCTCTTATAAAAACTTTAAGTAACTTAAGTGTATGTGTGTGTGTGTGTGTGTGTGTGTGTGTGTGTGTATGTGTGTATGTGTGTGTTTGGGAGGTGGTGCTCTGTGGCTTCCACAGATGAGACAGTTTAAAACAATGGTAAGGAATAATGGAAAAATTGGACTAGAACCCCAGAACCTGTCTGTAAAAGTGTGAGAGTTATCAGGCTTTCTCAACTTCAGAAGCCTCAAATTTGGACCCCTTAAAAAACCCCAAATGGGTTGAGCTTAAAGGACTCTATAACTCCTGATTGGTAGAAAGTGACTAACCCCGACCACCTCATCTAAAGAGAACATAACTGTACTTTTCATAATACTTTAGTTTAAGGATCCAACACAAGTGACATTCAATAAAGCAGAACAAAGCCGTGTGTATACAATAAGAATGGTGAATGTTGACTTTTCACACAGTGCCACTTGGGTAAGACCCCTGAGCAGAAGTATCGCATAAGAAGCTGAGCACACAAACACACAGACTAAGTGACACAGTTGAGTACATCTCAGCCAACGTGCTCTGTCACCAAGCCCCTAGTCACCATGCCAACCGTCACAAGTTCTGAGGTGAGTATGTGGGTCCAGTGCGGTTTTCACCGCAGTCAATCTTTGTCACATCATCATGGCTATTTGATAAAAGAAAATGTACTGATTCACATTGGAATTATGTCCCAAATGGAAAGTGCTGATTCACTGGTGGTGATGCTGCGTATATGAAATTCCCTTGGGATCAGGAGAGCACATCACAAGGCAAGAATTCACAGCCAAATAACTGATATGAAAACCAAGCCGCTCCCCAACCCCCTCTCCCAGTCTTAAATGTAGAACTCAGTAAAAAGTAAAAAAAAAAACTCAGTTTACTGTTTAAAGTTTTACTCAGCACAATTACCTAGATAATTCAGGTAGCCTGTTTGTGAAAACGTCCAGGATTACTAAACCCGAAGTGCCATCGTATGTAGCAATTAACCAGGATAAATAACTTCCAGCACCTGCTTTGTGTCTTCAGAAATCTGTTAACCTCATGGATGCCATAACCAGTGACACGACTTGTGAATAGGGGCTTTGTGGCAGAGGATACTGAACGTAGCTCTGCCAGCTTGAAGATTCTCTCGAATATGAATGACCTTGCACACCGTTTCAATGTGTTGAAAATGATTTTAAAGCTCTGAGCTGGGGATCCTTATCAAAATCCCCACCGGCTACAACTCATTAAACAAGGGGAAAAAAAGAGAAAACAGGTAGACATGAAACACATTTAAAGAGACTATAGAGAAAAATACAGAAAGCCCAAACTGCACTGTATCTTTCTCTGATCTCTCTCTATATTGGTTGGGGTGGAGCATTGAGGCTCTTGGCCAAAATGCTACTGGATGGAATGCAGAGGGCGGAGATGACTGACGGCCCTCCCCGAGCAGCTGATTGGTTGAGTAAGTAGTGTGTCACAGTCAAGCTTCTGCTCACCTGCTGTCCCATTCGGGATTGAGGGGAAACGCAAAAGGTATTAAAAGAGATGGGTAAACACACACATACTCACACACACAGACATAAACACACACCGTCACTACGCAAGTCCACACAGCAGTGTGAACAGGTCAAGGGACAGAGGCTGCTGTAGACATATTTTCAATATATACATACATATATATGTATACACAGTGTACGCACTGTGTGTGTATTTATACAAGATACACACAATATACATTCACACAAAATATATGTTCACACACAATGTATGTATTTGTTGCTAATTCAACCACATTAGAATTATGTCCCAAAATGGAGGGCTGACTATTCCTTTACAAAAAGTAGATTCCTTAACTAACAGAGACTGGTAAACATCTACGGTAGCCTCCTTAGGACAAGACATACACAGAATATACAACAACACCAACACCAACACTTTCTCAAGGACGTTGCATTCAAGTTTATTTCCACAGCAGGGTGACTCAAGATTCTAAATCCTTTGAAAACATTTTTGAAGCTCCTTAATGACTGACTGTTACACTGTACAGACGTTCTGTCACAGTCACAGACTGTATCTGTTCTGCATCCTATTTAATTTACTGTCACCTGGTGGTTACATCTGTAAAACTGCACTCATATTTGAGACTAACGAGCCTTTGAAGCTTTCTGTGGGACCATCATGAACTGGAAAGTGTTGTACACTGGGAAGATACACATAAGCAAAAACTACACTCATTGGTTGTTTCAGAAGTTGTGCCTGAGTTAATGTGTGAATGTGTAAGTGTGTCAGTTTGTGTGTGTGTTTGATTAGAAACTTACCCAACATCATCCATTATGCAGCCAGTCCACTTGTCATCACACTTGCACTCCCCTGTGGAATTACAGAGATGTTACAAGAGGAGTGTGTAGGATTGCGTGTGTGTGTGTGTGTGTGTGTGTGTGTGTGTGTGTGTGTGTGTGTGTGTGTGTGTGCGCGTGCATGTGTGTGAGTCAATTCAAGTCAAACTGATTTATATAGCACTTTTTATAACAGCTTTTGTCACAAAGCAACTTTACAAGCCCCTGTGAGCAAGCCAAAGGCGACAGTGGCAAGGAAAAACTCCCTCAGACCATGTGAGTGCATGTCTAATCTCAGACACAGGATTTGATTGGAAATAATTTGAAAACTAGTGCCAAGAGTCTTGACAAAAATACCATTTAGAATCCTTTTCTTGTCAGAGAAAATACCAACGTTCTGTCCAAGTGACTGTGCCAGAGTGATAGCCATCTCCTCTGTTTTTCCATACTGAGAAACAGAGGAAAGACAATTAAAAACATACATATCCAACACTTACAATCACTCCCATGTGTCATTTGCTTCAACAGTTACCTCATTAACTCCTCCTCCTTTAGTCAATGAACAGACCCCTCCCATATAAGAGGCTCCTCCCCAGCTGCTATGGAAACGGTTGCCCCTGAAGTCACAAAGGGAATTCATTAGATGTGCCCTTTTACTTGATCATCAAACAAATGGCTGGTGTATGGCATATTTGTAGAGTTATTACACACACGTGTGTGTGTGTGTGTGTGTGTGTGTGTGTGTGTGTGTGTGTGCGCACATTCAGAAACCTACGAGAAGAGATGGACAGAGTCACTCTTCTCCTTGATGAAATCTCTTCTGTATTTCATGAACTCTCGAAGCGTGATCATGGGGTCATCATCATTTATATTGAACCTGTTGTCTGCTGCCCACGTTTCCATGGCAACCAGGACAATTCTAGTGTTCAGCTGCTCTTTAAAGATCTGAGGACATGAACCATAGACAAATGTTATCCTACTAGTTTTTGAGGGAGTATTACAAAGAAAACATTCTTCATAGTTAGCATTTCACATATAGATTACACAATACTAAAAGAAATTATTAAAACTCCCCCATTAACAGTAGGATAATCCTTTTTGTCTCATGGATATAATGAATCCATGTATTAATCCTTCTCTTTACAAGTGTACTCTCATAAGATATTAATATTAAAAAAATTAAAAGATGTGGTTGAGGTCAGCATGACACCAGCATTATGCCAAGCACATCTGTCACACACCCCAACCCCCCCCCCCCCCCCCCCCCCAGTCCCAACTGAAGCTGTGGCCCACACACATAAGTCAGAGAGAATTAGGTCGGTCATGAATTATTACCTTTTGTTGTGTAGTGTTATGGTGGAATGTGTCTGTCTAGCATAAGTACTGTCTGTTTGGCAGTCAACAAGTAAAACAGGATTTACTGACACTAAACCCCATTTGCAAGTCTGGATTTGTTTTTATTTACTGTTCAAACCACCATTTTGAGGGTGATGTTTAGGCACTAGGCAATAGGCAGCCACAGCTAAATACCAACGGCCTCTCGCTGAGTGTCTATGTGTGTGTTTGAGAGAGAGAGAGAGAGAGAAAGAAAGACACAGAGAGAAGACAAAGAGAAAAAGAAAGATTTTGTGAACACATCCAATTCTCACAGGCAGTTTGAGGGTTTCACATGACAAGGGTAACTGTTAGCTGCTAATAAATGTGTAGAGGCTGGGGCTGTGGCATTAGAGTGTGTGTTTAATGTTCTTTCCAGCTTGGAGTCAAGCACGTACTGTACCAGCTTTTAGAATATGGAAACCAAGTCCAGCCATTACTACATCATAAGACATCAGTGAAGACATACATGTAAACAATTTAAGCTTTATGCTCACCAAATCAGCCATGTTCACAACTGACTTCGCGTAGTTGTTTGTTTGTCCAACTGATAGTCTGTGCTTCTTGAACTACGAGAAATAAAAAACTTCATTATACCTCTTTATAAAAAACATGCAATTATAAAAACCACAAACATTAGTTAAATTTACAATATATTTCTAATTTAATAATGTGATCAGGATAACAATGTACTTTACCATCAGGTGATCATTAATAACCATCAGCTCAATGTATTTAGTCTCATCTTGGACACTGCGGGACATTCTTGATACCTGAGTGACAAATGTGACATTAAAAAACCCTCAAATGCCTTCAGCTGTGAAATATGTGAGCACTGTAAGTGTAAATGTTGTTGCAGTGCACAAGATTGGTCTCGACACCAAGATATCAATGGTATCTGTTTCGTCTTGATCTCAAGGTTAAAAATAATTAATATTTAAGATTTGTCTGTTTATGCACTTTGTAAACTGTTAATCACTGTAAAAATTCATTTCATATTACTGATAACATTACATAAACGTAAGTTCTGTAGGCTAGTCATGTGTCATGCTAGGCACACACACAAATTAATGGATGGTGGCTTCAAATAAATTATTAAATACATAAAGTTTATATATTCTGTATATTCAGTTAACCTTAGAGTCTGAATAATGTCTATACAAGTAGGTAGAGAAATGTTTTAACTTTACCATTTGCAGTTGGAATTAGACTACATTAGATATATAACTGAATTGTTTGTATCTGTTTCATGTAATATGGACTACAGTAAATAATATAATAATTGAAATAGATTATATACTATAAATTATAATTTATTAATGTATACTGTACTGTATAACACATTTTCACAGACACAGTATTCACACTCTCTTTACCATCCCGAGAAGCAGCAAACCTCTATATTCTCAGTGTTTTGAGAAAACAGCAAATGAGGGCAAAATGAAAGAGAAGAAAAAAAGTCTCATGGCTTTCTTGCTATTTCGACAACAAGTGTTCACAAGAGTGAAACGGTTTTGCAAGATGAAGCAGAGATACACTGCCTGCCGAGTATAATTTAGACCAGGAAAAATAAAACATACATGTCTCTTTTTTCTCCTGTGACCTGCACCAGGGAAGGGCGGAAGGTTTTGGAATGGTGATTCAGCGAGGTCAACTACGGAGAGATTCAGAGGGAACACAACCATGTCCATTTGAATCATTTGGCGAGCTCTCTTTTCCAGAGAATCGCATAACAAAAATGTGCAAACAGTAGGAGACAGTTATACAAATATATATGCACTTGAAAGGATTTGTAATCTAATATAATTTTATCTTGGCTAAAACAATTTAGTAAAACAATAGTTCATTCATCACATGATGCTATACTTTACATATACAATGTATTATGTTACTGTGTTTTATGATTAGATATCATCTAATGTATAACATCCATATTTTATAATATTTATATAATTCTATTTGCTTAATTAGACTGCCATGTTGTATAAAACGACAAACACTCACGTGGTGGGACATAGTCTTCTGGAGGCTGGAAACCAGGAGACTTATAAATCATGTGCACCTTGACGTCCTCCTGCAGAGAGAATGAAAAGTTGAGCTATTTCACTATGAGAAAGAGACAACAACAAACACATTACAACACTAATTTAATACCATAATCTAGCCTAACACAGCCGATCAACTTTATATAGAAATCTGTAATACAAATTTATATTTTACTCACCAAAATTGGCATACGAAAATGAAAAGTCCATTGCAATGCAAACTAAATATGCGCTGCAAATACGCAAGGCAAATTCATCAAAATGACAACACGTGCGTGACATTTGGGAAACTTTGGGAATTCAGAAATTCTGCAAATCCAGCCACAACACAACAGACGTGTTTCTGGACGAATGATTTTACGCAGCGACTGTAGGTTTTTAGCCATAAACAACAGTTGTGTACTGGGGTAAAGTTGGTTTCACCTTCGCATATTTGGAATTATTTCTTCATACTTTAAGACAGTATCAGCAAAAGTGCCAACATATGCAAATTCTCATTTATGGAAACCAAAACAAACACCTAAAATTTGTTTACATCAGGAATAGATATTTGAAATTGTCAACAACATGTTATTTAAAATGTACTAATGATGCAGTGTCTAAGGCACCGTCTACAAATTACCTTAACATGGACGCAAGTGGCGGTAGTATAGGCCCCAGAGCACTGTGCACTGTTTTTTTTTTTTTTTGCAATAATTTCTATAGCTTTTAAACGGTCCATCATAAGACCACCAAAGAAGTTGTATCACATACAATACCTACATCTGAGTTGAAGGTTGTTATTTAGGATGCCCTTAATATATCACAATTTGTTTTATTGTCTTATGATTGCCTGTTTAAAAGCTATTGAAATTTTGAGACAACTGACTACCACAAATAGGTAATAGGTAGAAATGCACTTTGTGTAATACAACTTGTTTGGTGGTCTTATGATTGACTGTTTTAAAGCTATTGAAATAATCAGATAAAAACTGACCACCACATATAGGTAAGAGGTAGAAATACCCATATCTGAGCTGTAGGTTGTTATTTAGGATGCACTTTGTGTAATACAACTTGTTTTGTGGACTTCTGATGGACCGTTTAAAATCTATTGAAATATATCAATTGAAACCCATATCTGAGTTGTAGGTTTTTGTTTTGTTTGGCCTAACCAGTTGCAGCGTTTCTGAATTTGCAGCGCGTTTCCGAAATGTAGCGCACGCGTTGTCATTTTGATTTGATTAATTTGCTTTGCGTATTTGCAGCGCGTTTTTCCTTTGCAGCGCGAAACGTGGCTTTCAGGGCCACCGTATTGGCACCTGTAAAAGCTATATGTAAGTCTGGCACACAGAATGCATGAAATTCATCTTTCCTTTTCTTTGAAAAGAAAGGATGTGCTGACTATTGAGAAATGAAGTTGTTTTCAAACCGTTACAAATATCCTAACTGACTAGCAGTGGCGTCTTGCCCATAGAACACGAGTGTTCCCTGTTTGGTGGGCGCCACCCCAAATGTAACCACGTAATCACACAAATCATGAATTTTCACTGGACATTATTTTTACTGGTTGCACCCATTGACAGTAAAAAAGACTGCAAAACCTAAAACACGTCTTGAAGGCAGCATCTCAATTTCAGTTCAATAACGCAACGGTGACGTGAGCTCGAATTTATACATACTGCATATAGGGTTCATATATACAGCGTATAGACCTGCCCGATGACCGGAGGTCTGTCCAGCGTTAATATAATGAAGTCTGTAAGCTGCGCATGTGCAATACGCGGGAACGCGCACATCCGTTTAAAGAAATAAGTCGGGTGACGCGCCTCAGGAAGTCCAAGAGGAACAACTACAGTGAGGAATACAGTCTACGATAAACAGTGAAAAATGACTAATATTACACGAAAATATTCGAGTTAAGCATATTATCAGTCGGGTATGTAGTGAACATTTGCTCTTATGATTCACTTAATTAATGATTATAGCAGCCACAGGTTTTTATCCCCTAGTTGTTAGCTAGCTAGCTAAACTAGCTAACTTGTTATGTTGGCGAGCTAACTAACATAGCTGTTAGTCTGCAGTGTTGTTTACCCACAGTTGGCTCATATGAACCAGTTTGTTAGTTAGCTACCTCATTAATTAACCAGCAACCATGGTGACTACTTATGAGAAATAGTTCTCATTGCAGCCAAATTACTTAAAAATATACTTGAATAGGCTGCTTAGCTCGCTTGCCTGATACATAGTAGCTATTTGTTAACGCAGTCTATCTCGGGTTTAAACTAGCGAATCTGTTTAGCTAGCTAACCTACTAACTCAGTACAGCACACCTAGCTAGCTAACCCTTACTGTCGACTAACTAGATCTTCACCCTAGTGCTTACGTTTGAAGTACAGAAACATGGCTAGACAGCTAAATAACTAGACGTTTCATACATGTCCGTTATACAGTCACATTCATGATTAGCTTATCGTGGTAATGAGCAAATTAGTTAGTTAGTTAGCCAACGACTGTGGTTCAGGTGTCGTTATGAATGATCTTAATGAGTCACTAATTGCGACATTGCCTCACTTCGCCTCCGTGATGTCTGACCGGGTTCTTAGCAGACTGATCGCACAACTCCTCATATAGATGTAGTGTTTGTTATGCTTACACACACACACACACACACACACACACAATTGAACAGTACTTTATATGAATGTAATTTAGGCTATTTTCACTATTAATATGCATAAAAGTGAGGTAGATGACGTCTTCTCCACTAAGTTTAGGTTACCGATGTTATTTAGGTTGATATTTTTATAGTCACGTATTTATTTAACTTTATTATTTAATACTTTTATTGTCTGGAACTTTACCTGGAGCATATTTGTTCAAACATACCCTAAACAGAATTTGTATATGGTTTTCTGCTCTCCGAAAACAAAAAGAAATCATCTTTAAAGTATTTCCCTAACCTCACCCATTTTTTCTCAGGTTTGAGACCAGAACTCTAGTCCACCATGTCTTGTCGTGACATTCACGCTACAAATGCATTTGCGTTCATCATCGCCCTGCTCTCGATTGGTGGCTTGGCCGTTGCTACGGTAATCCCTCAATGGAGGACCACGCGCCTCCTTACCTTCAATCGCAACGCCAGAAACATCACGGTGTACGATGGCCTGTGGACCAAGTGCGTACGGCAGGACAGCTACAGCGGTTGTTACTACTTTGACTCGGAGTGGTACACTAAAGTGGACCAACTGGACCTGAGGCTCCTCCAGTTCTGTCTACCAGCAGGTTGGTACTTAGTGCAGTAGTGCCAAAACCACTTGCTCTCCATGTTGTATGGTGCTTTGTTGTATGTGGTTATTCATTGTCTAATACTGTTAACATGCAGTAAATTAACACTAAGCCTTTGATTTGGTGACAGTCTCACATGCCAGTCCTGAAAAGCACACACAATTTTGGAAATATTCCAGAGTATAGCCAGAGAGAACAGAGCGTGGCCATAAATAAACAGGGCAGAATCATATTTCTCCCCAACAGGTCTCTTCTTCTCTGGCCTGGCTTTGCTGATCTGTCTGACGGGCATGTGCAAGACGGCGTGCTGTTCCAAAACGCCGGACAACGTGAAGACGAGCCGGTGCCTAGTGAACAGCTCGGGCTGCCACCTAGTGGCGGGGGTGCTGCTCCTGCTGGCCGGCGCCCTGGCCATGCCCCCGTCTGTCTGGTTCCTCTTCCACACCCGCGCCCTGAGCCAACGCTACGCCGACATGTTTGCGGTGGAGTTTGCCGTGTACGTGGCCATCGGCAGCGCCGGAGGCCTCGTGTTTGCCTCCCTGCTGATGTTCATGTGGTACTGCATGTGCAAGAAACTGCCCTCGCCGTTCTGGCTGCCCCTGCCCGAAGTGCCCGACCTGACGCCCGGCCTCTCCGCCCAGCCCCTCGTGGCCAATGGCCTTCCCGCGCCCGTGACCTACGCGCCCCAGTCCTTCCCCCCTGCTGTGCTGGACGCCCCATCCTTCGTTCCCATGCAGGGGTACCCCCAGGGTGTCCCCAGCCAGCCTGTGCCACCGCAGGTCTACATGGCTCAGATGTCGGTCCCTGACGGCTACGGATCTGAAGCGGGAGCCTCGCAGGCCTACAGCTACGCCCCTTCGCAGACCTACGCCCCTTCGCAGACCTACGCCCCCTCCCAAAGCTACGCCGGAGGTACGCAGAGGTACGCTGGGCACCGGCACTCCTCGCGATCGCGGCACTCTGGGCTTGAGATCGACATTCCCCTCTTAACAGAGTAAGATGGCGCGAAGGACAAGCGTCCACTGTGCCCTCCGGCTTCAAGTGAGTGAGGGGCTCCCATTTTGTATGACTCATTAAGAGATCTCCCTTTTTTCTGGATGTCGAGATCACACTAGAGGGAACTTTCTATGGGGTTTACAAAGACAAGATGCATACGTCCTTACTGTTACACCATGTATGTTCAAATTCGTCTGAAGTAATGTCAGTTGTCACAGCAAACTACACTGCTTACTTTGCACTTAGTTAATGCTCACTAATCAGCAACGTCTTTTAATGCTAATAATTAGTAATAACACTGAGACTAATCTTACACTGTACAGACACTTTCTAGAAAGGGACCACACTCATTATCTAAACATGTGGTGCTATCAAAACACTGCGGTTAAGTGGTAATTCCACTGTGTCCGTTTTCACTCATTTCTGCCTCACTTTTTAAAAACTAGCATTTAGGGATGCCATTCATGACTGTATTAGCTGTATATTAATACCAATGTAATAGATAATACACTGTAGTAGATAATGCACTGTAACACACAGTTTTGTTTCTATCTTGCTGAGTTGTGCAGTGCTATGAGAGATAATTGTCCTTAATTAATTACGCTTAATTGATTGGTTATAGACATTGAATCTTATCTATTTTTGTTAATGTTTCAAGGTTATTGGAAAAGGTGAATTGTGTTTCTTAATGATAATGCACCATGTCATCTTGCCAACTTTTTTATGCACTGATACAAAAATGTTTTCATCTGTTAATTTTAAAAAATAGTTTTTACTCTTGTAAAATCTGTGGGGTTTATTAAAACACTATGTTGAGAAGCATTTAAACTGGGCTGAATAATTGGGGTAAATGATGTGCTATGTGATTATTGAGTTGTGCCTCTGCAAGAAAAGCTGGAAATGAAATGATGCTTTGCAACTGTTTACTTAAATATTATTATTATTATTATTATTCCAGTTGAAAAATATCATGACATTAATACAAATCCTTGCTTTGAAGCAATAAAAGAGTGTAGTAAATGTATAGAATATTTGACATGCGTTCACTCTAAATATACTCGTTCTGTACTACGTTTTGAGGTTTGCCTTTGATTAAAAAGCCTGTGGCATGTCTGTCCAGAGCACTCCTGCTGAAATGCTTCACTAGTGTCTGTGTTATGTTGAAGACCAGTCACAGCGCAATGTTTTTGAAAGGTCCTTAGTGACGGGTGGCCCCGTAATGGGTGTCCCCGTGACGGGTGTCCCCATTAAAGACGTCTCCCTGTTAATTCCATTTCTAGATGCCTTATCGTGATTAACTAATAACAGAATATGTTTTAACACTGAACACTTATTTTATATTCATGCACGTTTTTTGTACATTTCAGTGTAGAGTTGTGTGTTTAATTAAAACCATTTAAATTAATCACTGTGTCTGTTTTTTGACCTAAGATACATGGTATAATTTATTATTTCATTTACAATGGTTATATGTGCTTAATTCAATACAGGGTACAAAACACTAAAAAGTCCTCAGTTAACAAATTTCTACCTACGTTTTGTACATGTGCTGCCGTAGCAAACACTGTACCCAAATAGTTGGCTGAAATGATATTGCAGACCAAAACACACAGCACTGATGGTACAGTGACTGAATACTTAGATAAAAAATGGGGTGGGGTGGGGGGTGTGACTCTTGTCTATATTGGCAGTGGCACATTGTGTCTGCTGGTTGCCCCTGACAACAGAGGGTCACCTGCCACAAGCTTGGGGGGTAAGAATGAGGGAGGAGGGGCCCTTGGAAATAATGGGACCCTGCTGTGTGTTAACAGGAGAACACACACCCCACCCGTCACGAGGACCGACACTGTTATGTGCGTGTGCCTTTCAAATGAGACAAAGACACATGGACAACTGGCTAGCTGCAGTGCCTTTAAACATCAGTGTGTTATGTGTTAACGAAGGGCATTGAGAATGGCAGACTGGGGCAGTAAGAATTGTGGACTAACGTTCCAGCGCTGTACGGTGTTGTATTACTGACGGACACAACGGGAAGATGGACTGACTGCTCCATTTTGTTCTGGGAAGGTGCACCTCACGACCTACAAACTTTAATGGAGGATTGTCTACTTAATGTGCCCTTTATGTTAGATTGCTCATCAACAGAGTAAGAGTTATATGCATATGGGAAAATGAGTCGGACACACACACGGCTGGGTAAAAGTTTTCAGAGCTGGTTGGCCATTTTCACTCACTCGATACTGTATCAACCAATCACCAGCTACACTTATTTATACACCAGCATCTGTAAATAACACTCCCACACGTACACACTAATTCTTTTTGCCCCGATTAAAGGGAATTCTGGGCGTGCTCTTTAGGAAACCGGAATGGGGAGGACCGCCTCCCTCATTAGTCACTCCAGGTTTTCTCCTCCCCCATGCCAAAGCACTCAGGAGGAGGGGCTCTCTGGATTAGGGCTCTAAGGCAGATGGGTCTTCAGATGTATTGGCATAGAAATGAGATGGGGTGTGTGATATGGGGGTAGGGTGTGTTGTGTGTATCTGTACGAGGAGTGGGGGGGAAGGGTGTGTGTGTGTGTGTGTGTGTGTGTCATAGATTGTTCTCTCTAGGGAACCAGATCACGAATAGAAAGCAGGTTGGGGAATGACATACTTCTTTAGAGTTAAAGGATTTCATGTGTATGTGTGTATTCTCCCTACTGACCTCCTTAGACTCTCTCTCTCTCACACACACACACACACACACACACACACACACACACACCCTTCCTCATGCATCAGATAGATGGTAGTGAGGTAGAAGAAGCAGCATCATAAAGAGATGGAGATACTGACACCTGGACCCTCTCAACACAGCAGAGCAGGTCAATCCATCACTACACTAAACACTACGTATGTAGACTATCTGTATCTGCAGCTTGAACATATGATGATGGATAAAGTGTGTGTGTATGTGTGTATGTGACGTCAGGTTGTGCGTTTGATCCATCCCTGCTGGTCTTCACTGGATGGACACCGTAACAGGAACATGCTGTTTTGAACAGTCAGAGTGACAGTAATCGCCATGTCAAGCTGTTCCTAAAAACACCACACCTAAAAACAACCTCAAGTGAAACGCAACGTCATGAATAACATCAATCTAAAAGATTGATTATAATATAATAATATATATAATATTGTCATTTTATGTTGATACATTCTAAGCCAGGGGTGCCCACAGTTTTCAGCTTGCGAGCTACTTATAAGATGACCAAGTCAGAAAGATCTACCGGGGTGGCGGCGAACGTAATTTGTTGAGCGGGGGGGTGGCAAACGTAATTTGTTGAGTGGATTGCAGATTGGCTACCGTGAATGTCAATCAAAATACCGTCAGTGCAGATGTGCGATTCATCTACTACTATTTTATGTGACGCGATCTACGCACATTCCTTCGCGATCGACCGACACTTCCTTCGCGATCGATCGACGTAATGAGCACCCCTGTTCTAAGCATTCTAATGTATGCTAAAGAGTTCAACGCATTCTGTAGTCCCGTATCCTACAGCCACAATACCACACACACACACACACACACACACACACACACACACACACACACACATCTACACACACAAAGGCAACATTAGGTCACATTGTTCATGCGTGTCACAGAATAGCATTTGAGTCCACCCACATGTAGCACCATAACTCAAATTACATCATCCAGAGCTTGGAACAAACTGTACATATACTGAGACACTTCCCAGCCAAGGACATGTGTGCTCACTAAGGCAAATTCTTCTTTGGAAGTATAACATACCTGACACATTGAACTGGATCTGAGTCTGATGCATGTACCATGAGAGAGGCCCATACGTGAGAGTGGGCAGTTATTCATCACCATAATTAACTAAACCTACAAATTTAGGAGACTTATTTTACGCTGGCTGATCGTTGGCCTCAGGTAAACAGGATATGGGGTAGATTCAGACATTTCCCGCTGCTTCTCTTGCGGAGAGTTAGTACGGTGCCTCCAGAGGGACATACCTCCCCGGGGCCTGGAGCCCCACTGCGGATGGCAGATGCGTAGGCCATATGGCTGACCGGAGTGGTTTCATCTCCACAGGCTGTTCTCACGTCTGAACAAATCATATCACAAGATCACCTAGTCACCGCGGAGAATCGGGTCCCTGCAGTGCGTACATGCGCAAAACCATCGGGCCAGTGCTAACAGGTCAAAACAAATCCAACAGGAAATGCTTTTTATTGGGTTGGGGGGGGGGGGGGGGGGGGGGAGTTAAAATAGATTGGATATTCACCATTACTAGCTGTCAACAGTGTCTGCTGGCAGTGATGACATCACACAGCTGTATAAGTTGCCCTCTGACCTCATTTGTGGTGGGTTGACACAGAAGAAAAGGATTTAATTTATTAAGGAGCAAAGGAGGAGTCATCTGGATGGGGATTGCCCAATGGTAGCTGTTATGCCCTAAGTATGTTTTTTAAAGGTGTTCCTTTTTAAGCCCTCTGGAATAGGGGGAGAGAATGAAAAGTGAGAGGGAGAGAGATAGAGAGAGAGAGAGAGAGAGAGAGAATGAGATAAAAACAGACTGAAAGAAACAGCAAGAAAGAGAAGAAGAAACTCAGGATCTCAGACAGACTCTTTTAAGTGTGAAGATTGGGTGG
>NC_135217.1:27302310-27319810 GCF_052324685.1 Brachyhypopomus gauderio
CCTATAGACTAAACAAACCATGCGCACCAGCTTCACACACATATCCAGTAAGCATTGTATGTTCAGATGTTTGATATTTCCAACCTTCCCACAGTATTGATTTCTCGTCAACATGCGACACTACACTAGGCATCAGTGTCAGTCATTAATCTCCCCTCGTCTTATGTGTAGAAACAAGCATTGTGACTTTCCCCGAGAAAACCGCTTCTTTGTGCTGTTGCTAACCAGAATTATGACATCAGCCTGAACCAGAAGGTTGTTCCCTCTGCAGGGAAAACTGCTGTTGCAGCTTTTGAATAACTCTTCAAGGCACATTTTGTTTTCTCTCTGTACTACGACGACACTTTGTGCAAATTTTTCTCTTTCATCCGAACCACATTGTACGGCAACGATGGGGACAATGCTGAAAACAGTCAGACATCGTCACGGTGACATTTTATGCTGTTCACATTTGTATGCTGAACAAAGCTGAGATGAATCTGCAAAGGACACCTCAAAAATGCTGCTGCTGTTTCATCACTTGAAGTTTGAGTGTGGTTTGTAGCCTCGACATACATTACAGAGATCCTGCATGCTCTTCTGTTCTTGTACATAGTGTGGGTTTGAAAATGTTTGTTAGGAGTGCATGTTGGGATTGTTTCTGAGAAAGGGACAGAGTTCACAGTCTGTGAATAGCGGCGTTGTAGCTTGTGATACGCAATTGCCAAATCTCGTCATAACCCTGTCAAACGTGGCCTCCTATCAAGAAGAAGCATGTGTGTGGAGCTCAGTGGCTGCTCAACTGCAAACATCTGGAGATCCTGAAAGCACTACAATGTTTGGTTAAGTCAGTGGAGGAGCTTATGAATGACATCCATATGCAGGCAAAGGAAGTTATTTTTGAATGTCTTTCTATTGCCTTGCTTAAAGAATCTCTGGATAAATTTGAGGATTGTGTTGATTAGCTTGAGAATCCATTCCCATTTGTAAGCACATAAGAGACAGAGATGCTTTGCACAAAAGTGGAACGTTGTTGAACCTGAGCATATTCTTGGTGTGCATTTAAAGACTGAACAGCTGGTACTTACAGACACCTTTTAGTCAATGATGCATCCACTTATGTACATTTCTTAGGAACTCCAGTCAGTGTTTAGTAATAAGGAGCTCTGCCTAACTTTCCAGCAAGCAAAATTACAAGAAGAGGGTAAAAATGACAAAATTACAAGATAGTAAAGACATAAATGATGGATCATACTTCAGCACTGCAATCCGTTGCTCCTCCATTACATTTGATCCAACTATGCTGAAGTATCGAAGGTTAATTTCAATGCCTTAATTTAAAGGCATAAAAAAATGCAAAGGTGAAATATAACACTTTCTGTAGAGGTTGTATTTCTATTTACTCCCAGAAGTGTACAAATATGAGTACAAATTCTAACCCTGTACTGTTCTTTTAATAATACCAAAACCCAGAGTGTAGAGTAGTATTTTCCAGCTACACAAAGTGTTAAATTGACACAGTTTTAGTGTTAAACATTAATGTATCATTTTAACACTGGTGATTGTGAACACATGCAGTTTTCCAGTGTTAAATTTAACATTGTCTATTTTGCTGTGTACAGGAACAGGATGCCATGAAGTTATCAAGCTGGACCTTCTGTTCTGGACTATAAGAACCTTCTCAATCCCAGAAGGCCTGCTCTTTTGTGATACTCACCCACACTAACTGTTCCATATAATCATCATCACACTGACCCAGCTGAGGCATTGTTCCAGACCCAAATCACCAGACCCAGATCACAATGACCCATGTCGCATTCTCCTTGCTTTGACTGCAAAGGTTTTTTTCTTAAGCTTTGCGCTGGTTCGGTCCGCCGACTGCATGTGGAACAGATATGGCCTTTGCCGTCTGTCACGTATGGCCGCGGCCCCTCCCTTGGCCGTCACTCCGGATTCCCGGTGTTCCGTGCCTGTTTATCCCGCCCCGCTCGTTTGTCTCCGTGATTCCCTGTTTGTTACCACGCCCCCGTGTCATTGTTAACACCTGTCCCTTGTTTCAGTTTCATGTATATCAGTCCCTGCGATTTCCCCGTCGAGTGATCTGTGGTTTTGTTCATGCTGTTGGTTTGTGCTTGCTGTTCGCTGTTTTCATCTTGCTCGTGAGTTTGTCTGTGTTGCCCGTCGTGTTCAGTATGCCTGTGTACCTTTGTTACTCTGACTGCCCTCCCGTTATGAACCCGGACTGGTTATCCGACTCCGATGACGGTATGCCCTGTAATAAATCTCGTTCTTCTCAGCATTTGTGTCCACCTCCTCGCTCCGTAGCACGAGCTACGTTACACCGTCCTGTTGTTCTTAAGAGACCTTCCCAAATTCATCCTGCTTTACAAACCAATAGACCTATATGCCTGTGCTACAGGTTTAAATGGGCTGGTCTGCCCAAGCTGATGCACCAGAAGGTGAAGCATGGGGCGGGTCTAACCTGCCTGCCGTTCAATAAATCGATTGTTAGCTAAGAGAAGACAGCCAAGTCACTACATGGCCTGCAGCACAGAAGCTAAAGTACTCAGCAGAAGCTCCTGAGTGATGCAAAGGGCCACAACCATCAGGAGATGTTCGAGATGTGCGTGTTCGAGTCCCCGATGACACCACAGCTGTTCGTGGCTGTGAGCCTGTGAGAGCGAACAGGGTGGGAGGGGTTTGCATATTCACTCTCCCATGTCAATTACTGTGTCGCTGGCCAATCATGGGTGTCTGTGAACTCATGCATCAGAAAGGGGTGGGCAGTGTGGGTAATATGCATAAATGTTATAATAGATTTGAGTTCTGAACCTGTGTACTATGACACAATGATCTTCAGGGGGATGTTATAAGAGCCTGGAAAACCTTTCATCTTACCATTAAAGCACACATATTCATGAGGTATTCGTTTCACAAATACATCTAAAACGTATTTGTTCATTAATGGATTCCGACATCTCCAAATGCAGGGACGACACTTTAAACAAGATTAAACTGTTACCCATGCCAGAATGCCTCCTGACTCCAGCAGTGAGACTGCCATACATCTCAACCCCAGCAGTGAGACGGCAGTACAGCTTGCGAACTTACCTTGGAGATGTATGGCTTCCCCTCATCTGATATGTGCCTCTCCACATACTTTGAAGACAGCAGATCACTGGGGGGGGGAGCAGAGAAACCAGAATTAGCCAAATGGCAAAACTTTTATACCCTGCTCCATATCTAGCGTTCTTCTCTCATTATCTATGTGTCTCTCTCTGTCTCTCTCTGTTTCTCTTTCTGTGTGTCTCTCTGTCTCTTTGTCATCTCCTCAGGTTTTTAGAAATTTTAGAAATTACTTAATGTTCACTAATTACTCATACCTTTCCCCAGAGTTCATTGTCTATAAGTTCCTGCTGAAATGCCTGTGAAAATGTGTGTGAGAATTGTTACTGTAACAAAGACAAGATTGCACACAACACTGAATACACATATACACTTGATAATATGCTGAAACATATTAATATTTGTATGACTGCACACACACACACACACACACACACACATAAAAATCTGAATGCCATGAGCAGGAGCACCTTCCCAACAAACTCCTCTATGATGTAGCATAACCAGAGAATTGTGCAGACCTCACACCTAATCTCATACACTCTACAGCCAGTGAGTGAGAGAGGCCCGAGGGGCGCTCTCCATGGTGCTGAAGCAGCTCCCAACAAGTCTGTGATGAACACAGGAAATCTCACATAAGGTTACATCATTTTTATATGCTCTGCCATACATCCCATACAAAAGTAGTAAATGTTGCCTGATTGGCTTCTGATAAACACAGTGTATCACTACACAGCAGATAAATTAGAAACAGTCCCATGGGTGGAGGCAGGTGACCCCTCTGTCTGTGAGCGGCGTTATGCAGAGAGCATTTAAAAAAATAGTCAAATAAGTCAAATACTCAAAAAAGTAGTCAAATAAAACAACAATAACTAAATAATCCAAAACAACTGGACACAATGTAGACAACAGGACAGTCTGCCCACAATGTAGACAACAGGACAGTCTGCCCACAATGTAGACAACAGGACAGTCTGCCCACAATGTAGACAACAGGACAGTGTGAATAAGGATGTGGCTGTGTCTGGGTGTGTATTCCCATGTACATATTCACCACAAGTGTCACCACTGTATTACTGTGAATGCAGTGGCCTCCAGTGCAGTAGTGTGTGTGTGTGTGTGGTTGTGTGTGTGTGCGTGTGTGTGTGTGTGTGTGTGTGTGTGTGTGTGTGTGTGTGTGTGTGTGTGTGTGTGTGTGTAATAGCCATGCTAGCATGCTTCTGACTTCATTACCATATAAATGCTGCTCCAGCATGTATGGTCTATCACATGACCACATAAATCAACACGGATGCAACACACACACACACACACACACACACACACACACACACACACACACACACACACACACACACACACACACACACACACACACACACACACACACACACACACACACACACACAGGCCCTGACATAATAAAGATATCAAAGACAGAAAGAGACAAAGACAGAAGGTGTATAATACAAACACAGAGGAGAAATGTAAGAAGTGGAACAGGATAAGAAAAGAAACAGTAGAAATGAAGCAAAAGGAGAAGTGAAAAAGGAAAGTGAGGTGATGATGCCCTGAAGGTACAGCAAGAAAGAGAGAGAGAGAGAGAGAGAGAGAGAGAGAGAGAAAATGAGAGAGAGGAGGAGCTGCACACTGCTGTCCTTGTAACAACCCACCATAAACCAAAATCAGATTATTCACCACACATGCGTGGGGACGCATACACATGTAGTCACACACAGTCACACACAATCACACACACACACACACACACACACACACACACACACACACACACACACAGAAAGTCACACACACACACACACACACACACACACACACACACACACACACACACACACACACACACACACACACACACACACACACACACACACACACACACACACACACACACACACACACACCCTCCCCTGCCCAACCATTCCATGCCATTTTAGCAGCTCCTCCTGTCCTACAGAAACCTCCTCTCTCTCCCTCTTAAACACTTGGACTCTCTGTATTTAAATCCGTGCAGGAGGAGTTCGGATTCTGCTGCCGAATTTAAGAACTTACAATTTAATGGCAGCTCTGCTGAAGGGAATAGTGGTGTGTGGGCATGTTCAACATTTGGAATTCCAGTTGTAAATTGGAAAGTTAAATCCTTTAAGGCCAATGCAATTGGGAAACCAGAATGAATTTTACTTCTTTAACATGATGCATTTCAAGTGAAATAGGAAAAACATAGGGGGGTGGGGGGGGGGGGGTTATGACTTTATCAGCTGGTATACAATTCGATCATGAAAAGAGTCAGATCAGAACATGAGTCCATATTTAAATTATTTACCTTTACACAGTGCTGGATGATCAGTAGTTAGGGGCTGAAATGAGTTCATATTATTTTTGGTTCATGATAATGTGACGAAATGTTAGAAGCAGGCAGGAGTCATGGCACCTTGACCAAAGAACTTAAATAAACGTTCAGTACAATTTCATTACGGATTAAATTATCTGTCATGAATCATGATTAATATGACAAACGACAGGAATGTAAATTCTGATATCAGGTTGACTCTGTCAGCTTTGTTGAGCTACAGACATCAGTGCTGAAGTGACATTAATGATTAAATGATTTGGCACAGAGTGTTATCCAGGCCATGGGATTTGTGGGTTTGAGGTTTGAGCGGTGGGTTTGAGTGTTCCGTTTGAGTGTTGCGTAGAAGCAGTGGTAAAGGTTGGCACCAGTTTTCTAATTGCTTTGGGATTTGAATTTAATTTACGGAGAGGAGTGGTGTGACCAGCACTCACTCACACTCACACCTCCACACCTGGTTCCTCGAAAAAAAACACTGCACCCATCACAGTGCTCCAAAACTAGAAGGTAACACCGTGGGACTGAGAGGCGAGAAGATCCGACGTTCAGCCCACAGTGGCAGAACCAGTACAGGGACGATCGCCGGCCACTCCCACCAGCCTCCGGCCACTCCCACCAGCCTCCGGCCACGGCCACTCCCACCAGCCTCCGGCCACTCCCACCAGCCTCTGGCCACTCCCACCAGCCTCTGGCCACTCCCACCAGCCTCTGGCCACTCCCACCAGCCTCCGGCCACTCCCACCAGCGTCTGCCCTTCACAACTTCCCCTCCGGCTGTAAAACGAATAGTCGGGCCGGCGGAGAGCGGGGTGGTGATGCCCGGTGATCACCGTGTGAAATATGTGTTCTCTGATATAGCAGCGCAGGTCAGACCCTGTTCTGCTGAGCTGTGGGTGGGTGTCGGCTGCTGACCCACGCTTCTGTGAGGTGGGACTTGAGAATGAAACCGTTGACAATGCAGGATTATTGCCCTCTGTGTGTGCCCACAGTACCTCTGTGTGTGTGTGTGTGTGTGTGTGTGTGTGTGTGTGTGTGCATATAAGGGGGGAGCAGTCTCAGCAGCAGATTTGCATAGGGATGAGATTAGGCAGTCTGTAGAGAATAGTGCTCTTTGTGACAGTATTAGGTGGTAGAATATCTGGTGACTATTAATGGCCACTCAGAGTGAAAGGCTGGTGCTTGACTCCAGGGACTCAGAGAAAGACCTACGGCAACATTGCACCACCCACTCCAGAGTCTCTGATCTAATTAGCACCCGAACACGCTGTCCGTGGGTGAGTGAGATGCACACTCCCCTACACACAGTCACGCCCCAGCAGTGTCTTAACCTTACCCACACACACACACACACACACACACACACACACACACACACACACACACACACACACACACCCACACACACACACATACACACTCCCCTACACACAGTCACACCCCAGCTCTGCTCCATCACAGCAGGCCTGGGGGCATTTTTGCTGGGCCGCGTTCACAACGACGAGTCGGCCCACACCTGCTCGTTCTATCAGCCGTGCCTTTCTGTGAGATCGTGTGGGTGTACGTCTGTGTGTGTGTCTGTGTACTTAGGGTAACCAAACATCCCAATTTCCTGATTTATGAAACCTGTTTCTCCAAATGTTCTTCACCCCATATAAAAACAAACAAACAAGCAAGGGTGCAAACCAGGCAGGTGCTGCAGCGTCAGCTTTTATTTGGGTGCTGCATTTAGAAAGCTTTTATTTGGGCGTGAACAAGGGGGTGTGGGCGGTTCTGCACTGTACTGCACAACCCCCCTCTCCCAGTAGGGAGCTGTCCTTAGCTCCTCCTCCAGTGGAGAGCTTGCTTTGGCTCCTCCTCCAATTGAGACCAGGCCATGTCTTCTCCCCCAATGAGGAGCTGGCGGTGGCTCCTCCCCCCAGTTGAGAGCAGGCCATGGCTCCTCCCCCCAGTGAGGAACCTCCCTTCTTTCCTCGCACCACAGAGGAGATGTGTTCTCTCCTATCATTGGATCGAACCTCAAACAGTCGAGAAATTCGCATTTTGGGAGGGGGGTCAGAGTAGAAGTGCAGGACTTCACCACTGGTTTTCAGGACTAAGCTGAGGACCATGGCTTCTGAACACCCACATTTGGAGAATGAATGAAAAGAAGGGGGGGCAGAGGAAGAGAGAGGGAGAGTGAAAGTAAGAAAGAGAGGGAGAGCAAGAGAGAGAGAGAGAGAGAGAGAGAGAGAGAGAGAGAGAGAGAGAGAGAGAGCTAATTATTCTCAAGCTTAGTCCCCACTAACACGAGTGAGTTGGACAATGCCTTGTTTGTGTTTTGGCTACACTGGTGTTTCTATGACGCCCATGACATTTCTGCCACAGGACTTTGTTTACATGCTCCAGTCACATGCAGTACAGCCACCTACACAGAGAAAAAGACAAATAAGGAGTAAGCAGCTTATGATGAAATTACAATTCCAACAGCAGCAAGAAGGGAAACGGTGGATTCTACCATGTTGGAACTGTGGAGGTCACATTACAACTTTATGACATGTTTTCTAAAAGCTACGTTTCCTCTTGGCCATTTGGGTGAGCAGATTGGAAAAGTTGCGTTTTTCTGTCATGGAAAACCCTGTTTTAGTTTGGATGAATGAGCAATACGAGCAATTTTTGTGGACTAGGCTAGATGTTAGGTGGATATTGCTTATCACATGACCAAAACAAGGAAATAAATAAATGAAATAAATTGCTATTAGCAATATATATCTTTATACTGATAATGATTAGAACTGTACACATTAATGGGCCTTAAAGTTACTGCTACAGACTGTCCTCCAAAAACCACATAAACTGTGAATGCACATATGCATGTGAGTGGGTGCGTGTGTGTGCTCTGAAACATCTAAACTGTGTGTGTGATGAGGTTCAGCTCATTGTACATTTGCTGTGGAGGAGTTTTAAAAGCACACAGCGCATTTCATCCAAGTCCATTCCCAAAGGAGCCTTGTGAACTGCAGTATCAGCACGCAGAGTTCCGGCTGCAACTGTCTTAACCTTACCCACACACACACACACACACACACACACACACACACACACACACACACACACACATGCACATACACATGCACATATGCATACACACATGCATCCACACACACACACACGCATGCACACACATGCACACGCACACATGCGTGACAGACACACACATGCAGAGATTCACGCAGGCATGTGTGTGCATGCATGCATACACACATGCATAGACACTCACATAAGACACTCACACAAGCATGCACATGCATACACACACACACACACACACACACACACACACACATGCGCATACACGTGCACACATGGAAAAAGATGACAATAGACTGAAATACAGTAAATATTAATTCGAAGCAGCCCCGTCGACCGAGGGGGACAACCGGGTCTGTTGTCCCGGGCCCCAGGGCCAGGGGGGCCCATCAAATAGCCCAGCAATTTATTTTTTATTTAAAGTCTATAATTTTTAAATAATCTTGAAATCTTTCATAATATAAAACTCTGTACTCAAAATAAGCTCAATGGCTAAAATATATATGTTTTTAACCTATCTGCATATTTTCCATTAAGTGCATACACCCCCGCCTCCCACTGAAAAATGGTTTGATCCAGTACCGACCGTAGCCGGCTGTTACCCGCCCTACAGCGGGAAATACGGTGGTGTATAGTTAAAGAAAACAGAAATCTGGAGCGCGGAAAAGAAAGGAAAAATATTTACCTGACGAATTTTAAAGTTGCATTGTATTCCAGGTTTGAAAAGTGCTGGAATTGAGGCTAAAGTACTTGAAAATGCTTGAAATTGTAACTACTTCGTTTCACAACAAATAGCTGTGTGACTGAACCGTTCTCTTGTAATTACATTAACAAATACGAGCCTCTTGTAATTCCAGGACGAAACATGAGAGAACGTGAAGACGTTAAGATTTGGCGTTTTGAACATAAACCACCGTTAAATAATGTGATAAAAAGCGAATTATTTCGAATCATTTCGAGTATATGTATAAATATTTAACTTAATTAAGTTTAACGTGCTGGGAAATATTGAAATGGACCTTTAAAGTGACGTACAAGTGCTTGAATTCCACCTTAAAAAGGTGTATGAACCCTGCAAACATGACTTTGTTCATTGCGCTGAAGCACGGCGCGCGCGAAGTTACAAAAGTCGAGAGGTGCACGATCTCGCGAATCGACAGTGCGTGAGGCCCTCGCGCACGGGCAGAGCCACTGCGATTACGTCATTTTCGCCGCACGAACCCTCACGTCAAGTATAAACCAGTCAGCTGTCAGAAACAGCTTTGATGTGTGGCTATATTATACTATATGACCTAACACAAGGATTGTCTGCTACAGAGAAAATTCAAATGACGTGCGCGAGGGGGGGGGGGGGGGGGGTATATATGAAACTTTCTTGTCCCGGGCCCCAGCAAGACTGTCAACAGGCCTGATTTGAAGAATATAGAAAAGAGCACATACACAAATAGAAATTGATTGGTCCAGAAGTTTTCAGATGCGTGATCTAATTTCACACACAAACACACACACGCACACACACACACACACACACACACACACACAGGAACAGAATGAGTGCTGATCAGCTCGGTGCTCATCTATGAGTTGCATGAGCGTAAACCCACACACACCTGCTGTATCTCCACTTACACAGTCTGCACATACACACCAAGTACAGACAAGTCTGTCGACTCCATTATTGTTGGGTGTGTGACAGGGTGTAGCCACGTGCACTCTTACACTGGAGACGCATGCTGGGGGAGTGTTGGGCCTGCATGCTGTGAAGGGGGGCACTTGGGGGCAATAGTTCAACAGGGGAAACAATAATTCTATCTGCCCCCCCCCCACCTCAACACACACACATTCATAGCAGAGAAGGGTAGGAAGACTTTTGCTCCAGCTGAGAGAGGCATGATTAATTCAAGGCTCACTGTTCTGCTGTTCCAAAGTCCCGTCTGATTTCTCCCTCCCTGCTGCTGCACTGAAAGCAATACTGGCACTAATACTATCAGCACATCCATTATCATCACCCAGACAGAACAGAATCGAAAAGTCTTCCCCCGAATTGACCCATCCATGGCTGGATCACTCAACCAACTGGAAAACAAGACAAATCAGATTAAGACAGAAAGACAGGAGAGGGCCAAAAAGCGTAGGGTAGGAGTGGGCAGGTGGAAACAACCCCACGTAATAAACGGAAGACCTTTAAGTCCTGCACCCGTAGCTGGGTGGATCAAGCTATGTTTACTAAAGGCCATCAATGCAGTGCAGAACTGCTATATGCCAACTCCACTGGAACAAAACAACTGAAACTTTCATATAATCTTTAATACAGTTGTCTGTGTGGGTGATGTAATCCATTACCATCCGGCCAGTGCTCAACAGTCAACAGTAGACCTCTGGTGGTTTCTCCATAGCCCAAGTGCAAAATAAAGAGCTGATCCTCAATGAAACTACATATAGCAACCAAAGCCACACTCCATGTGCTCAGATATTTACAAACTGCATATTGCAAAGGTGTCAAGATTGCAGAAACCTAACAAGCAGTGAAAGGGTTAAGGCTCAGCAATTCAAATGAGTGTACGTGGCGAACGTGGAAAAGCCACTGGTGCAGCTTTAAAGTCAGACGTAAAGATGTAGAGATTATACCCAGTGTGTTGTCACCAGCACAAGGGCGCACGCGGCTGAAACGTCGGCACTGCCGCACTTCTGGTCACGTGTGCCGCTCGTTCACTCTTACGGCTTTAGAAGACATTCAATCTAGAGGTAACGAGGAGCTAAGTGACCTTTCAGTGTGCCAGCGTAGCGTTGCCCTTCGGAAGGCATAAGTGGTGACGCCCAAGGCTTCCGCTACACTCTCGGCATTCTCTGTCTGCAAGGCAGCGACTCTACAGCACCACAGGGATTGGAAACCAGAGAGAGAGAAGACAGAGTAAGACAGGCTGCTAGAAAGAGAGAGAGTGAGAGAGAGAGGGAGAGAAGACGCAAGGGATGACATGCTCACAGGAAAGAAAGAAAGACCTACATAGAGGGACAGACCCAGAGAGAGTAGAACATTTGATGAGAACAAGGCTGGTGCTGGACCGGGACAGCCCACTCTCTGGTAATGGGGGGAGGGGAAGCTCTGGGTTGCACCAATTGTCATTTCAAAGGGGGAAGCCCGTCCTAATTGACAAAGGACTGGCTAGAAGCCATAAGCAAGGTTAACATTTAGCACTTATCAGCAAATGTCCTGTGGCAAATATCTGATACAGGGAGAAAAACAATTAACCAACAACCTTGTATGTAGGACATTCCAATTTCTCTTTCATTCTCCTTCTCACACACACACACACACACAAACACACACATTCACTCTCACACACACACACACACACACACACACACACACACACACACACACACACACACACACACACACACACACACACACTCCATTCAGTTATCTACTGTGCTGCTTCATGCTTTGTCTAGAGGCAGACTCCTCCTACACCCCCCATCCTGACTCAAGGGTGTGAGAAGGACAACCAGAGCTTCACTCTCTCTCTCTCTACACCTTCACTCTCTCTCTCTCTCTCTACACCTTCACTCTCTCTCTCTCTACACCTTCACTCTCTCTCTCTCTCTCTCTACACCTTCACACTCTCTCTCTCTACACCTTCACTCTCTCTCTCTCCACACCTTCACTCTCTCTCTCTCTCTACACCTTCACTCTCTCTCTCTCTCTACACCTTCACACTCTCTCTCTCTACACCTTCACTCTCTCTCTCTCTACACCTTCACTCACTCTCTCTCTACACCTTCACTCTCTCTCTCTCTACACCTTCACTCTCTCTCTCTCTACACCTTCACTCTCTCTCTCTCTACACCTTCACTCAAGTTCAAGTTCAAGTTGCTTTATTGACATGACAAATTCACATTTGTATTGTCAAAGCATTCTTATATAAAAATGATAAATAAATAAGTAAATAAAAAATAAATAAAAAAATTGTACATCAATGTAAACATAAAGTATCAATATGCATGTATATCCATAACATAGAACAATGAAAAGATACATACAGAACTATTAATTAATAAATGTAATAATTAATTAATCTACACCTTCTCTCTCTCTCTCTCTACACCTTCACTCTCTCTACATCTTCACTCTCTCTCTCTCTCTACACCTTCACTCTCTCTCTACATCTTCACACTCTCTCTCTACACCTTCACTCTCTCTACACCTTCACTCTCTCTCTACACATTCACACTCTCTCCATCCACCTGGCCATCCACCTACTCTTCCCTCAAATACATCTCCCTTTCCCATTAAATTTACATCTACCCCTCATCTTCCTAAGAGGTTAAAGTGTGTACTGTGTCATGCAGACAGTGAGCAGACAACATAACAAGCTCCAATCTGCAATTTAGCCTACCTCTGGGATCAAATATGTACGATTCTGATTCTGATTTAGATTCCAACAATCCACTCTGATGCCCAAATATTTAATCACATTAGAAAAATGTATCAATCAATAAATAAAAATAAATAAATCCTGATGTGCTCAAAACATGTTTAGACTTTGACTTTTCACCACTGGACAAAACAACCACAAATGAATGCCCTACAGTCAGGGCTAGGGGCTGCTGCGGTGTAAAACCTAGCTAGCTAGTGGTACGAAGTAGTCACTTGGTTAAATAGCTCCATTTCATGAAATGGAATAATAGCTAAAACATGCCCCGCCCACAATCATAGCGGCAGTAGTCATCAGTACTGGCAGCAGTAAAACCATCACTGTCACTGACAGTGACACAACCACTCTGTCAAGCTCAGATGAGCACCTAACATCACGACACATACTGAAGAAGCTAGTCCAGCTGGCACCTGAAATTAGTCCAGCAAGCATCTGAAGCTAGTTTAGTTAGCATCAAGAGCATTCGTGAAGGCATTGAGCAGACAAGGAGTTACCATTAAAAGGCAGGATAGGACAACATGAAATGAAAAGTTTGAAAAATATAGACACAGACTATGTGCAGAAAACAAATGTTACATTTCAAGCGCACCCTTCTCATGAACTTGTGCTGAATCATTGATCATTCACAATGCATTTATGTTCAAATAATGTGTTTGATCTGAGTGCATCATTTTATGAGTCTATAATTGAGATCTGTTTTATGTATACATCAAGGTTCTGTGTGTGTGTGTGTGTGTGTGTGTGTGTGTGTGTGTGTGTGTGTGTGTGTGTGTGTGTGTGTGTGTGTGTGTGTGATGAAGAGAGACAACTAAAAAGATCATGCAAAAACTACAAATATCCAGACTAAAGTACCCAAAAACGCACGTCTGAAGGACTTTACAGTGTCCAACGCTCTCACCTCAAGGTCTAGCACCAGTTTTGCCTTGTATACACACATACACACACAGCCATGTACAGTATATGATGGCCTGCTCAGTAAAAGGCTACATGTTCTAACAGTAAAACAGACACAAACTGTCAGACGTTTGTGTGGGTGCACCTATGCATATGTGTGTGGGAGATCAAGATCTTGAGTGTGGAGTATCTTAATCTTCTCAGTAGGGTTTTTTATAGTTTGAACCACACAGAGTTGGTTCAGTGAAGTCTTACTGTATGCGTTTGAGTTATACGCAATGCAGAACGCCCTTCAGAGATCTTATCTATCCGTGTCTACAATGACTTCAGTACTAAATTCACAAAAAAATCTAATCTGATGTAAGAAATAATAGATTGAACAACAACATCATAATGTAATTTTATTGAGTAAATGGTTAAAATAGTCAGTCACTGATAAAATAAAAAAAAATGTAACATTTATATTTAGCGAGTAGTGGATCTTCACTGACTGGCAGTAATATCAAACTCTATATATAGAGTCTAAGTGAAGTGTTTTGAACCTTTCTCTATTCAAAGTCTTTTCAGTTCTTGATTATTTTGGGAAAGTCTTGGTTGAATGGCCTGCATATGATCAGTGGGGCTGAGGTCTTCACTCCAAAAAATAGATATTCTCCTCTTAGAGAAATTCCATTGTTGATGTTCTGAGTCATCACGTTCAATGATCCGACCTATTTTGGGTTTTAAATAACAGACAGTCTGAGATGTAGCTGTGAAAATATCCCAGAATTCACTCCGGAATCAGACTGCATGCCATTCACATCACCTTTCAGAGCCTTGTTTCAGCAATCAGACTCTCTGCCCCATCTAAGCTCTAACACAATGTCCAATGTCAATGGTGTGTATACATTTGTACCTCCACACTCTTAAAAACCAACTTGTGGGCATCTAAGGACAGAGATAGCCTGGAGACAGCTGCTTGTTTATAAAAGCAAATGTTGTATTTATTAATTCCATATAGAGATTAAATAAGTAAGGTTCCAGAACTGACTCTTGTTGGACTCTTGTGTGATGCTTAGACAAATGAGCACCATGTGCAACATAATAATCGCACCTGCTTAAGAAGCATCTGAAACAGTCTAGCACTAAGACAGAGAGGCCCACCCATTTCTGTAGCTCAAGTACAATCTTGTGACCAACCATAACAAAGCATAAATTCAAACCCTGATTCATGCTGTTTTACTGGTGTGTGATGCCTGGAAATGGCTTGGATATTTAATTAAGAATGTTTGTGTTGAGATAATAATTTACTGAGTAGAAAAGACCTCTGTAATTATTCCAAAAATGTAGTGTTGTAGATTGGTCTGTAATTACTAAGCACCGAGGACTCAAGATGTCTTTTCTTCATCAGAGGCCTGACAATAGCTGTTTTGAGACAGTGTAGATAAATTCTCAGTTGGAGCAATTAAATGACAAACATTCAAGACTTCATCTGCCAGTGAGATGAAAGCTTGCTTAAAACCATAATTAGGGTCATTATTCTTCTTCCATCTATGACCTTGAAACCATTTGTTCAATAAAAAACACTCAAATGTTTTTGTGTTGTCTTTTTTTGGGAAGTTCAGACCATACTTAAGACACCGTTTGTACAGCCTGTAGCAAATTACGAAGGGTTTATGAACGTTTTCTCACCACTGTACATAAAGATTCATTCGGCACAGCAAATATACTTTCTGAATGTAGGTGTAGGCGTCTTGGTTATAGTGCACGGCTGTGAGCTGTGTTTTTAGGAGGGGTGTGGAATAGGGAGGTGCATGAACCTGCTCATTTCAAAGGAATTCTGATCCTCAGGCTCCATCCATGTGTATTGCAGCATTCTACATTATATACATTGACATATAAAGCATTTTCACAACCAGAGTAAAATGTGCCCAGCAAGAGATGCACAGAAAAACTATGTAGAGTGGCGGCACAAAAGACCTCCATATAGCCATGAATGCTCTCTGTGTGGGTGTTAGTCAGAGATGGATGCCAACTGTGCCATTCTAGAAACCAGCGTGTTGGTTTCTGGTGTTCTAGGCACCGGAGAATCTTGGTTCCATATTCCTCCTCACTCAGTGTCCCAGTATTTGAATAAATGCAGAATGCCAACATGGAAAAAATGCTAAAGTAACTGTATGAATAAAAGGTGATGACCAATCGGTATCCGATCACTTCCCTAATGCTAACTGCCCTTGGTCACTTCAGCGTTACGTTACATTAGCAGTTCGTATTCTATGTGATGTACATTTGCTGAACTGCACAAATATGAGACCTGGGAAGACCTGTAGACCAGCTTTGGGCAGAGATCATAAACATTTTATGTGAACATCACCAACTCATGACAGAGCTTAACAAAGCAAGATAACAAAAGTGAAAAAACACCTAACTCATCCAGTCACACACAAAGAGGATAAAAAACCTAAACACTTCCAACACACCCAAAACACACACAGACACGCACACTACTGTGACCCTTCTGACTGAAGCCAAATCAATTCACATTTGCAAAAGGCAATTCAGATAATGCTGCAAATGCTGCATTACATACTGAAACAGAACAGTCTGCAGCTAAAGGTTTGGAGACAGAAAGACAGACAGACAAATGAATAGATATAATAAATAGATAGAGATTCTGACAGAGCTAGATTTATAGATGTTTTTCCCCAAGCCTACATAAAATATCAATATTCAATATCATTGTGTCTAAAAGCACAACTTCACACAGAACCGCCCACGGCTGTATTCCCAGCGGCTGTTCCTCACATCATAGCACGTCAGGTCTCCAAGACAAGGAACTCATCGCATGTTCGAAGGCCAGTGTCATGTCAGACCTTCCATTCACAAACACAGACAATATATTGTGCAATTGTGCAAGTTTTTTTTTAGATATGTACAGAGTGACCTGGTTTGGGCATCAATCCTAAACATTTGTTTAGGCCTTGTTTTTGGCCTTGTGTATTTTTCAAAGTGGATGGTCTACAGGAGTGGATGGTCTACAGGAGTGGATGGTCTACAGGAGTGGGTGGTCTGCAGGAGTGGGTGGTCTACAGGAGTGGATGGTCTGCAGGAGTGGATGGTCTACAGGAGTGGGTGGTCTACAGGAGTGGGTGGTCTACAGGAGTGGATGGTCTGCAGGAGTGGGTGGTCTACAGGAGTGGATGGTCTACAGGAGTGGGTGGTCTACAGGAGTGGATGGTCTTCAGGAGTGGGTGGTCTACAGGAGTGGATGGTCTACAGGAGTGGATGGTCTTCAGGAGTGGGTGGTCTACAGGAGTGGATGGTCTACAGGAGTGGCTTTATTGTCTGTGAATCGTTCAGGACTACAGCTGTCTAGCCCACCCCCACGGCGGCGATGCTGGCTTCCTCCATGCTTTCTCTTGGCCATGAGCTCTGTTGTCACGGTGATGCAGCTTGATTGAAAAACAGAAAACCCCATTTGTGCCGACCCCCTTTAATCTAACCTCCCCGCTCATTATTCCCAGTGCACACGGGGCAGAGAGGTGGGGGGGGGGGGGGGGGGGGGGCAGAGGTGCAGTAAAGACGTGTGTGTGCATGCATGTGTGTCTTGTGGCTGGTTGTATCTGTAGTACATAGAAGAGACCAGGCAC